>NW_026057585.1:14152567-14292057 GCF_023721935.1 Panthera uncia
TTCTTTATCCATTCTTCAGTTGATGGACATTTAGGCTCTTTCCATAATTTGGCTATTGTTGAAAGTGCTGCTATAAACATTGGGGTACATGTGCCCCTATGCATCAGCACTCCTGTATGTATCCCTTGGGTAAATTCGTAGCAGTGCTATTGCGGGGTCATAGGATAGTTCTATTTTTAATTTTTTAGGAACCTCCACACTATTTTCCAGGGTGGCTGTACCAGTTTGCATTCCCACCAACAGTGCAAGAGGGTTCCTGTTTCTCTACATCCTCGCCAGCCTCTGTTGTTTCCTGAGTTGTTCATTTTAGCCACTCTGACCGGCATGAGGTGGTATCTTGGTGTGGTTTTGATTTGTATTTCCCTGATGATGCATGACGTTGAGAATCATTTCATGTGCCTGTTGATCATCTGGATGTCTTCTTTGCACAAGTGTCTGTTCATATCTTCTGCCCATTTCTTCACTGGATTATTTGTTTCTCGGGTGTGAAGTTTGGTGAGTTCTTTATAGATTTTGGATACTAGTCCTTTATCCAATATGTCATTTGCAAATGTCTTTTCCCATTCCATCAGTTGCCTTTTAGTTTTGTTGATTGTTTCCTTTGCAGTGCAGAAACTTTTTATCTTAATGAGGTCCCAGTAGTTCATTTTTGCTTTTAATTCCCTTGCCTTTGGAGATGTGTCAAGTAAGAAATTGCTGCGGCTGAGGTCAAAGAGGTTTTTTCCTGCTTTCTCCTCTAGGGTTTTTATGGTTTCCTGTCTCACATTCAGGTCTTTCATCCATTTTCAGTTTATTTTTGTGTATGGTGTAAGAAAGTGGTCTAGTTTCATTCTTCTGCATGTTGCTGTCCAGTTCTCCCAGCACCATTTTTTAAAGAGACTGTCTTTCCTGCTTTGTCAAAGATTAGTTGGCCATACATTTGTGGGTCCAATTTTGGGTTCTCTATTCTATTCCATTGGTCTATGTGTCTGGTTTTGTGCCAATACCATACTATCTTGATGATTACAGCTTTGTAATAGAGGCTAAAGTCTGGGATTGTGATGCTTCCCGCTTTTGTTTTCTTCTTCAATGTTACTTTGGCTATTCGGGTTCTTTTGTGGTTCCATACAAATTTAGGATTGTTTGTTCTAGCTTTGAGAAGAATGGCAGTTGTATTGAATATGTATATTTTTTTGGGTAGTATTGACATTTTAACAATATTTATTCTTCCAGTCCATGAGCATGGAATATTTTTCCATTTCTTTGTGTCTTCTTCAATTTCCTTCATAAGCTTTGTATAGTTTTCAGCATACAGATCTTTTACATCTTTGGTTAGGTTTATTCCTAGGTATTTTATGGTTCTTGGTGCAATTGTAAATGGGATCAGTTTCTTTATTTGTCTTTCTGTTGCTTCATTATTGGTGTATAAAAATGCAACTGATTTCGGTACATTGATTTTGTACCCTGTGACTTTGCTGAATTCATGTATCAGTTCTAGGAGACTTTTGGTGGAGTCTGTCGGGTTTTCCATGTAGAGTATCATGTCGTCTGTGAAAAGTGAAAGTTTGACTTCTTTGCCAATTTTTATGCCTTTTATTTCATTTTGTTGTCTGATTGTGGATGCTAGGACTTCCAACACTATGTTAAATAACAGTGGTGAGAGTGGACATCTGTGTCCTGTTCCTGATCTCAGGGGGAGAGCTCTCAGTTTTTCCCCATTTAGGATGATATTAACTGTGGGCTTTTCTTAGAATACTTGATACAGAAAAGCTGTACCTTTTTTTCAAATTGATAATGATTCAGTGCCATTGAAACTTGTCAAGGAACTTGTCAAGCTGAGCATCAAATTTATACCAAAGAGCAAAGGCCCAGGAATAACCAACACATTCCTGAAGAGCTGTGAGAAGCAGGGACCTGCTCTGCCAGATACTGATTGTTATTCAGCTATAGTTAAGACAGTGGTGGTGGTACACAGATAGCCAAGGTGGTAAGTGGAACATAATATCCCAGAATCAGACCCATCCATATTTAGGATTTGTCACACAGAAGACAGGAAAAGGGAAAGGAGAGACTATGTGGTATGTGGGGCTAATGCATCTGGTTGTCCGTGCTGACACATGTGAAACTGGATACCTACCTGACGCCAGACACAAAAATCAACCTAAATGTCAAAGTTAACTGGGAGTACTTATAGAGGAAGAAAAGGAAATGTCTTTATCTCATGTAAGGAAGGATTTATTAAAAAAAAAAAAAAAGACACAAAAGGCAGTAGTGCAAATAAAAAGATTGATAAATTCAGCTATATTAAAATTAAGAGCATCTTTTCACAGATACCATAAACAAAGTGAATAGACAAAGAGAAGGTATCTGCTAATTTATAACTTGAAGTATAAGAATCAACTATATAGAGAACTGTACATATAAAAGAAAAAGACGCTTAATGTAGTAGGAAAATGGGCAAAAGACAAACAGGCATTTCAAGTAAAAGGAAACCTGAATAGCAAATGAATACGGTAAGGGATGGTTGACATCATTAGTGATTTGAAGAGAAATGTGATTTAAACCACAATGAGACTATTTTATTTAAGTTTATCAGTGTTCTGTTGCTTTAAGCTCCAGAATTTGGAATTCATGTATTCATTCAATAAATATTCTCTCTGCTAGGCTGTTCTAGACACTTGGGTCATATCAGTGAACAAAATCAACAAAAATCTTTGCCTTGTGGAAGATACTTATGAAGGCATGTGTGGGAGGTGGAGGGGTAGGGTCAGATGATAAACAATTGCATTAAAATGGAAAATAGTGGCTATAAGTATTGCAGCCCACAACAATGTTATAAACATAAGTAGTAACTAGGACTCTCATGCACATGTCGAATGTTAATACCCATGTGCTGAGACAAATGAAAGTTTAAGTGTAATTTCACACATGGAGGTCAAAATTAGAAATTGGCACTAGAAAACATGATAATAAGTGCCTGAAAATTACTTTTTATTTGACTGCCATCTTTATGTATCATTTTCACACAAATTATAGAATAAATATAAAGTTTGGAGGAGACACTCAAACTTTTCTTCAGAGACATTCATTAATTCAACAAATAAATGAGCACCTTCTTTGTGCCAGCCACTTTAGGTCTTGAGTATAGATAGTGAACAAAACAATCAAAATCCTGGCAGGCAACAGAGTAGATCTTAGGTAAAAGCTGGTTAAATGACACACTATGAAGACACTTGTAAAACAAGCAAAAAGTTAATGACAAATATCTAAGACTACAGTATATTAATGTTACATGTTGAAGATGAGGTACCCAGATTTCTTAAGATTCAAAAGCCCCAATCAGCAAGTTAGATTTTCTTTTATAAATACTGCTAATTTTCTTTTTTTTTTTTTTTAATTTTATTTTTCAACGTTTTTTATTCATTTTTGGGACAGAGAGAGACAGAGCATGAACGGGGGAGGGGCAGAGAGAGAGGGAGACACAGAATCGGAAACAGGCTCCAGGCTCTGAGCCATCAGCCCAGAGCCTGACGCGGGGCTCGAACTCACGGACCGCGAGATCGTGACCTGGCTGAAGTCGGAGGCTTAACCAACTGCGCCACCCAGGCGCCCCAATACTGCTAATTTTCTTAGCTTTGAGGAAGTTAGAGAAGGAAATTGATAGAATATTTTGCGTATATTCCCAAATCACATCCAAATATTTTAACAGAGCGTTAAGAAATATCTTTCTGGGGCACCTGGGTGGCTCAGTTAGTTAAGCTTTGGGCTTTAGCTCAGGTCATGATCGCACAGTTCGTAAATTCAAGTCCTGCATCGGGCTCTCTGCTGTCCATGCAGAGCCCATTTTGGACCCTCTATCTCCCTCTCTGCCCCTCCTCTACTTGTTCTCCCTCCCTTCCTCCCTCTCTGTCTCTCTCTCTCTCTCAAAAATAAACACTTTAAACAAAAAAAGAAATATCTTCCTGAGCCAGTGCAAGAAAAAAAGATAGATCATAAATCTATTCATTTCCCTCCCAATATTTAGTCTTCAAGCTTTAGTGTTTGATAGCTCACTGATTGGAGTTTGACACAGTGCCAAAAGTAGTCTTCAGTGAGAGCTCTCTAACTTTGGGACCCTTCTTTATCTAAATGATTAAAACTATTTAACAGAACATCAAAAACTTGCTGCCATTTCCAACAATCTATTATTGTGAACTGGAATTTTTTAATAAGAATACTGAGTTTGAAAAGAAACTATCATTCTGCAAAATGGCCAATAATGTTTTACTTATAAATTTTATTTTGTTTTTTAATTTGCTTCTTTTTATTTTCAGTATTGATACTGATGGGACAATGACAGTAGACTGGAATGAATGGAGGGACTATTTCTTATTTAATCCTGTTACAGACATTGAGGAAATTATCCGTTTCTGGAAACATTCTACTGTAAGTATGCTATGTGCATTACATTATACTTCCTTGTAAGCCACCCAGGCATCCCTGAAGTTCACGTTATTGTTAAATCTGCTCCCTAAAACAATGGGAACTCTCTGAGGGAATTTTAATTTTTCTAATGGGTTTGTCTGCTATGCTTATTCGTGGATTTCAGTAAATTTTATACATAATAAATAAAGTCTAGGGTTCACATTGCTGCTGGTAGCAATGCCTAAACTTAAATAGAACATTATAAAATGATTGATGATTAATGCCTCATTTCTATGAGTATAGAAAATATATTAGTAGTTCAGTTGCCTAGATAAATTTTCTACTTATGTGAAGTTATATTTACATAATCAGACTCTTACTGTATCTTTGGAGATAGTTGATAACAGGTGAGGCTACAGTCATGTATTCATTTTATTGATAGTAAAATTAAGAAAGAGAGGGTTACTACTATAGCGTAGCCTCTTATCCCTACACTCCTACCTATAAAATCTTTTACACCAGAAGCACTTAGCTGATAAAGTTGTAGAAATACTATCATTATAGAACTCAATTTATTTCGGGGCGCCTGGGTGGCTCCGTCGGTTAAGCGTCCGACTTCGGCTCAGGTCATGATCTCATGGTCCGTGAGTTCGAGCCCCGCGTCGGGCTCTGTGCTGACAGCTCAGAGCCTGGAGCCTGTTTCCGATTCTGTGTCTCCCTCTCTCTCTGCCCCTCCCCTGTTCATGCTCTGTCTCTCTCTGTCTCAAAAATAAATAAACGTTAAAAAAATTAAAAAAAAAAAGAACTCAATTTATCTCAAGCTATATTTTTAATCTATGGTGATGTGAGTAGGATGAAGGATTATTTTTAAACAGTATTTCCTTGTTAGCTAAATTTTATAAAGAATTTGTTGCATGTTTTAAATGACAAGTCTATAAAAATATTTATAGACAGTCTGTATAGCAGATGAGTTTCGAGGTGTTCACATATATAGCTTTAATTTTTATTTACAGGTCTATAGCATATATCATGGTATAAAGAATAATGTGGCTAGAATTTTGAGATAAAGGGAATACCTTTGAAGAATTGACAAACTAATTTCTTTCTGTAGCTAAAAAGGATTCACAACACTTGACAAAAGGCTGATCTTTCATTCTAACTTAGACCAAGAAGAGAAAAGTTGTTCTGAATCCATTAAGAAAGAAAGCTGTAGTTTTTGGTTTTGTAAATTTGTAATTACTGTTAACTTTCATTTCCTGTGAAGTGATAGTGTACTTCATTTAGTGTGGATAGTCTATTTATAATTATCTATATGCTCAAATTAGTTCAGTGTACTTTTTTTTTGAATAAAAAAGTTCTAAATATTTTTATTCTCTTCTAGTAATCTACTGTACTAAAATATTTACTTGAAAATTTCTGCAGCTTTTGCATTTGTTTTTCTTTTTTAAGTTAAATTCTGAAGTTAGTTAACATATAGTATAATAATAATTTCAGGAATAGAATTTAGTGGTTCGTCAATGACATGTAACACTCAGTGCCCATCCTGACAAGTCCCCTCCTTAATGCCCATCACTCATTTAGCCCATCCACCACCCAACATCCTGCAAGCAACCCTCAGTTTGTTTTCTGTATTTAAGAGTCTCTTATGGTTTGTCTCCTGCTCTGTTTTTATCTAATTTTTGCTTCCCTTCCCCTATGTTCATCTGTTTTGTTTCTTAAATTCCACATATGTGTGAAATAACATATTTGTCTTACTCTGACTGACTAATTTCGCTTAGCATAATACCCTCTGGTTCCATCCACATTGTTGAAAATGGCAACATTTCATTCTTTTTGATCACTGAGTAATATTCCATTGTAGATATATACCACATCTTCTTTATCCATTCATCAGTCGATGGACATTTGGGTTCTTTCCATACTTTGGCTATTGTCGATAGTGCTGCTATGAACATTGGGACACACGTGCCCCTTCAAATCAGCACTCCTGTATCTTTTGGATGAATACCTAGTAGTGCAATTGCTGGGTCATAGGGTAGTTCTATTTTTAATTTTTTGATAAAGCTCCTTACTGTTTTGCAGAGTGGCTGTACCAGTTTGTATTCTCACCAGCAGTGCAAAAGAGATCCTCTTTCTCCACATCCTCGCCAACATCTGTCATTGCCTGAGTTATTAATTTTAGCCATTCTGACCAGTATCAGGTATCTCATTGTGGTTTTGACTTGTATTTCCCTAATGATGATTGATGTTGAGCATCTTTTCATGTGTCTGTTAGTCATCTGGATGTCTTCTTTGGAAAAGTGTCTATTCATGTCTTTTGCCCATTTCTTCACTGGATTATTTGTTTTTTGGGTGTTGAGTTTGATAAGTTCTTTATAGATTTTGGATACCAATCCTTTATCTTATCTGCCATTTGCAAATATCTTCTCCTATTCTGTTGGTTGTTTTTAGTTTTGCTGATTGTTTCTTTCACTGTGCAGAAACTTTTTATTTTGATGAGGTGCCAATAGTTCATTTTTGCTTTTGTTTCCTTTGCCTTCAGAGACATGTTGAATAAGAAGTTGCTGCATCTGAGGTCAAAGAAGTTTTTGCCTGCTTTTTCTTCTAGGATTTTGATGGCTTCCTGTCTTAACGTTTAGGTCTTTCATCCATTTTGAGTTTATTTTTGTGTATGGTGTAAGAAAGTGGTCCAGGTTCATTCTTCTGCATGTTGCTGTCCAGTTTTCCCAACACCATTTGCTAAAGAGACTGTCTTTATTCCATTGGATATTCTTTCCTGCTTTGTCAAAGATTAGTTGGCCATACATTTGTGGGTCTATTTCTGGGTTCTCTGTTCTGTTCCATTGATTTGTGTTTCTGTTTTTGTGCCAGTACCGTACTGTCTTGATGATTACAGCTTTGTTTTTTTTTTGTTTTTTTTTTTAATTTTTTTTTCAACGTTTTTTATTTATTTTTGGGACAGAGAGAGACAGAGCATGAACGGGGGAGGGGCAGAGAGAGAGAGAGACACAGAATCGGAAACAGGCTCCAGGCTCCGAGCCATCAGCCCAGAGCCTGACGCGGGGCTCGAACTCACGGACCGCGAGATCGTGACCTGGCTGAAGTCGGACGCTTAACCGACTGCGCCACCCAGGCGCCCCGATGATTACAGCTTTGTAATACATCTTGAAGTCTGGCATTTTGATGCCTTCAGGTTTGCGTTTCTTTTTCAACATAACTTTGGCTCTTCGGGGTCTTTTCTGGTTCCATACACATTTTAGGATTGTTTGTTCTAGCTCTGTGAAGAATGCTGGTGTTATTTTGATTTGAATATGTAGATTGCTTTGGGTAGTGTCAACATTTTAACAATATTTGTTCTTCCAATCCAGGAGCATGGAAAATTTTCCATTTTTTTGTTTCTTCTTCAGTTTCTTTCATAAGCTTTGTATAGTTTTCAGTGTATATATATTTCATCTCTTTGGTTAGGTTTATTCCTAGGTATTTTATGGTTTTGGTGCAATTGTAAAAGGGATCAATTCCTTGATTTCTCTTTCTGTGCTTCATTATTGGTGTATAGAAACGCAACCAATTTCTGTACTTTGATTTTGTACCCTGAGACTTTGCTGAATTCATGTATCAGTTCTAGCAAATTTTTTGGTGGAGTCTTGGGTTTTCCACATAGAGTATCATGTCATCTGCGAAGAGCGAAAGTTTGACTTCCTCCTTGCCAATTTAGATGCCTTTTACTTCTTTGTGTTGTCTGATTGCTAAGGCTAGGACTTTCAACACTATGTTGAATAACAGTGGTGAGAGTGAACATCCTTGTCATGTTCCTGGCCTTAAGGGGAAAGCTCTCGGTTTTTCCCCATTGAGGATGACATTAGCAGTGGGTCTTTCATATATGGCTTTTATGATCTTGAGGTATGTTCCTTCTATCCCTACTTTTTTGAGGCTTTTTTTGTTTGTTTGTTTTTGTTTTTTTTTTTTTACCAAGAAAGGATGCTGTATTTTGTCAAATGCTTTTTCAGCATCTATTGAGAGGATCATGTGCTTCTTGTCCTTTCTTTTATTAATGTGATTTGCAGATATTGAACCAGCCCTGCAGCCCAGGAATAAGTCCCACTTGATCGTGGTGAATAATTCTTTTAATGTATTGTTGGATCTGTTTGGCTAGTAGTATCTTGTTGAGGATTTTTGCATCCATGTTCATCAGAGAAATTGGTTTGTAGTTCTCCTTTTAAGCGGGGTCTTTGTCTGGTTTTGGAATCAAGGTAGTGCTAGCCACATAGAATGAGTTTGGAAGCTTTCCTTCCATTTCTTTTTTTCTGGAACAGCTTCAAAAGAATAGGTGTTAACTCTTCTTTAAATGTTTGGTAAAATTCCGCTGGAAAGCCATCCGGCCCTGGACTCTTGTTTGTTGGGAGATTTTTGATTACTGATTTAATTTCCTCACTGGTTATGGCTCTGTTAAATTTTTCTATTTCTTCCTATTTCAGTTTTTTGTAGTTTATATGTTTCTAGGAATTTGTCTATTTCTTCTAGATTGCCCGATTTGTTGGCATATAATTGCTGATAATATTCTCTTATTATTGTTCATACTTCTGCAGTGTTGGTTGTGATCTCTCCTCTTTCATTTGTGATTTTATTATTTGGGTCCTTTCCTTTTCCTTTTTGATCAGTCCAGATAGGATTTTATCTATTTTGTTAACTCAAAGAATCAGCTCATGGTTTCATTGATCTGTTCTACTCTTTTTTTTTTTCCTCAAAATCATTGATTTCTGCTCGAATCTTTATTATTTCCCTTCTTCTGTTGGTTTTGGGCTTTATTTACTGTTCTTTTTCCAGTTCTTTGAGGTATAAGGTTAGGTTGTATATTTGAGGCCTTTCTTCCTTCTTTAGGAAGGCCTGGATTGCTGTATACTTCCCTCTCATGACCGCCTTTGCTGTATCCCAGAAGATTTGGACTGTCCTGTTTTCATTTTCATTGACTTCCATGTATTTTTAAATTTCCTCTTTAATTACTTGGTTAACCCATTCATTCTTTAATAAGATGTTCTTTAATCTCCAAGTATTCATGGTTTTTCCAAATCTTTCCTTGTGGTTGATTTTGAATTTCATAGTGATTTTGAATTTCAGTGGTCTGAAAATATGGATGGTATGATCTCAATCTTTTTGAATTTGTTGAGGGCTGATTTGTGACCTGGTATATGATCTATTCTGGGGAATGTTCCATGTGCACTCAAGAAGAATGTGTATTCTGCTGCTTTAGGATGAGATGTTCTGAATATATCTGTTAAGTGCATCCAGTCCAGTGTGTCATTCATAGCCATTGTTTTCTTGTTGCTTTTCTGCTTACATGATCTGTCCATTGCTGTAAGTGGGGGTGTTGAAGTCCCCTACTATTATGGTATTATTAGCAATGAGTTTCTTTATGTGTGATTAATTGATTTATATATTTGGGTTCTTCCATGTTGGTGCCGTAAATATTTATAATTATTAGATCTTCTTGTTGGATAGACCCTTTAATTATGATATAATGCCCTTCTTCATCTCTTGTTACAGTCTTTATTTTTAAAATCCAGTTTGTCTGATATAAGTATGGCTTCTCCAGCTTTCTTTTGATAACCATTAGCATTATAGATGGCTCTCCATCCCCTCACTTTCAGTCTACAGGTGTCTTTAGGTCTAAAATGAGTCTCTTGTAAGCACTTATAGATGGTTCTTGTTTTCTTGTCCATTATGATACCCTATGTCTTTGGAGCATTTAGTCCACTGGACTAATGGAGCATTTAGTCCATTGACATTTAGAGTGAGTACTGAAAGATATGAACTTAGTGCCATTGTGTTGCCTGTAGAGTTGGTGTTTCTGCTGATGTTCTTTGGTCCTTTTGGTCTTTGTTTCTTCTGTTTTTTGTTTGTTTGTTTTGTTTTGTCTTTTCTCCACTCAAAGAGTTTGACTTAAAATTTCTTGCAGGGCTGGTTTAATGGTCATGAACTCTTTTAGTTTTTGTTTGTCTGGGAAACTCTTTGTCTCTCCTTCTAATTTTGAATGACAACCTTGCTGGATAAAGAATTTTTGGCTGCATATTTTTCTGAGTCAGCATGTTGAATATATCCTGCCACTCCTTTCTGGCCTGTCAAGTTTCTGTGGTTAGGTCTGCTGTGAACCTGATCTGTCTTCTCTTGTAGGTTAAGGACTTTTTTTTTCCCCTTGCTGCTTTCATAATTCTTTCCTTGTCTGTGGATTTTGTGAATTTGACTATGATATGCCTTGGTGATGGTCAGTTCTTGTTGAATCTAATGAGAGTTCTCTGTGCTTCTTGGATTTTGATGTCCGTGTCCTTCCCCAATTAGGAAAGATTTCCACTATAATTTGCTCACATAAACCTTCTGCGCCTTTTCTCTGTCTTCATCTACTGGGACTCCTATGATTCGGATGTTATTCCTTTTTAATAAGTCACTGAATTCTCTAAGTCTTGTATCATGATCTTTTGCCTTTGTTTTCCTCTTTTTTTTCTGCTTCATTAATCTCCATAATTTTATCTTCTATATCGCTTATTCACTGTTCTGCTTCATCCATCATTGCTGTCATGGCATCTATTCGAGATTGTATCTTGATTATAACATTTTTAATTTCCTCTTGACTAGATTTTATTTTTTTCTCCACAGAAAGGGATTCTCTGGTGTCTTCTATGCTTTTTTCAACCCCAGCTAGTATTCTTCTTATCCTGGTTCTAAGCTCTAGTTCAGATGAAACTTCAGACTCTATGGTCCACTGTTTATAGAATCCTAGTGGTATTGAAACCCTCTCCTTTCTCCCCATCAATGGTTTGGGTGAAAAGATTTCTTGTTCAGTTCCCTGTGAGTGTTTACACTCTTTCTCTTTCTCTCCAGCTACTTTCAAGGGATGTGCTTTTCTTGTGCAATCCTGATGCACCACACTCTTCCTCTTTCTCTCTCTCTCTCTCTCTCTGTCCTCTTTCCACGAAAATGGCTCCCTACCCTCTGTAGCCTTTCTGACCCCAGCTCACCTCTTCATGCCCCGTTCCTGTGGGGTTCTGTGGCTCAAGTTACATAGATTGTTGCGTTAGTCCCCATATCAGTTTCCTAGTTGTTCAAAACGGTTTGGTGCTGACCTAGCTGCGTTTCAGGGAGGAGACAAGTTCAGGGTCTCCATGATGCTCCACCATCTTCTGTGGACTTTGGCTTAGTATACTTTCTAAGGAATGAAGTTGATGTTAACTATAAACTAACACATGATTCTTCTCCAAGAGAAACCTTCTGGAGTGATCTATTTTTAATTGAAGGGGCATGGGGATCTTTCCATTTAACAGGGTATTGACATAGGAGACAGTTTAAGTATTCCGGATGAGTTCACTGAAGAAGAAAAGAAGTCCGGACAGTGGTGGAGGCAGCTTTTGGCAGGAGGTATTGCTGGTGCCGTCTCTCGAACAAGCACTGCCCCTTTGGATCGTCTGAAAGTCATGATGCAGGTGAACTTTATGATCTTGTGTCTAAGTTTCTCCTACATATTCTGAAACAGTGAGAAATGTGCTGGTTTGAAAAAGAAGTTTTAAAATTTCTTAGTAATATTCTTTCATACCTTAAAAAAGAAAGTATGAAAGCTCTATTTTGTTGCTATTAATCCTGAATTCAGTCCATGTAAGTATTTCAGTGTTCTGTAAAACCTTAAATTGTTGTGTGATGAACTTTTAGTCTTTGGCATTCTATGACTTTTCAAATGTTTAATTAGAAAAAAATCTCTAGGCCATTATTGTAGGATTCTCCTTAAATTATTTATATTTCCTTCTGTTTTGTGTACTTTCTCAAAGTGGAATGTTTCTAAGTTTTAGAATCTGGGAACAGGGATGTGATTTTTAAAATCATTCTAAAGATGAGGTTAGTAGAAAAGACCTGGATTTATAGACTGACTTTGCTATTTACCTGCAATGTGGCTTTGGCTGATCAGAGTGGAAAGAAGGAGAAAGGAAAGGAATTGATATTTATTTGGTGCTCATTATGGTAACCCATTTAATCTTCATAGCAAGTAGGTATTATATCCTCACATTATCTCTGGAGAACCTGAGGCTCAGAGAAATAAATAATTTTTCCTTTATAGCAAATTAGACAAGGAATGGAGTATCTTTGGCTATAGAGCTGTGGTTCTCACACTGCATGGAACCCCTGAGGTCTCATTTTCCTTCATCTGGGAGTGGGATTAAGAATATCTAACAAGGCTATTTGTAAGAATTAAATGATTTAGAATATGTGCAAATGCCTGATAAACAGGAAAACCCTACTGGAATATAGTAGTTGCTTAAAAATGAGTTTTTACAAGTTGTGTTGTCATACCTGTGGTCAACATTTTTTATACTTGTCATTAGATTTAGGTATAAAAACATTTCTGACAATATTTTTAACAGCATCCATTCAGAATGTACCTAAATCCCAAGATATATTTAGGGGTAAAAATAGTGCATTAAAGAAGAATAAGAAGGAATTGGTGTTTGTGTTTTTCTTTAGGAATGATAGTAAATTGACTTTGAGAGAGCTTGAATAAGCATTCATCTTTTCCTTTGTCATATTTTATTGTGAAGTTCATTTAAAATAAAATGGATATCTCTGGACTTTATTTCCTGCAAGTTCTGTGGGGTAGGTGGGTGGGGTTTTTCAAAACTACCTTCAGGTTCAATAATTCAGGAAGGCTCACAGAATATACTAGAAGCTTTAATACTCATGGATGTGGTTTATTACAAGGAAAGATACAGATTCAAATCAGCCAAGGAAAAAAGCATATAAGGACAAGTCTGGGAAAGCACCAAATGCAGAGTTTTTGTTTTCTTCTCCCTGTAGAGTTGCCATGTGTTATGTTCCAGCATTGATGTATGACAATATGCACAGTGTTGCAAACCAACCAAGAAAGTTCGCCTGAGTCTTTGATGTCCAGAGTTTTTATTGTGGATTGATCATATATTGCCCACGTGGCTGACCTTTATTCTTCAGCCCTTCACATATTGTTTTTCTGTTTTTTACAGTAGCCACTCATTCAGTAGCCACTCATACCATAACCAAAATGATCAGAAGAAGAGCTGATTTCTATAACTGTTTTTGGCTTATTAGATTTTGTCATTTTTATACAGAGGCAGTTATAAGGTCTAGTGTATTTAAATAGTGATCACATCTGTGGTATAAACCAAGTAGTCACTGGGTGAGGCAAGTGGTACATGTTGCCATGAATTTATTGCCTAGAGAGGCTTTGAGATAAGCCATAGAAGGTATTTTAAGTTTTGGTGGGAGGCTGTGTGCATTCCATTGTCTATGGCTCTGATATACAAAATACAAAATTATTTTCAGACCCATTTATATTTCATGGTGGTATTGCTTCTGGGGGGCGGAGAGATAGTATATTACTTGCAGTGTATTTTTAAAAGTCTCTTAAACTGAACTTGTTCACATTCCAAGGGCAGTTCTGTAGTCTAATACATACTTTGGTTCATGTTATCTTATTGTTGTCTGTAATAATTTTAATTTTGATCATGTCCTGTCTGCCTGCTTTCCCACACTGAGGGTACTGATTTTTCTTAGTTTTAGATTTGGAATCAGCCTCTACAATGTGGTAATAATTCTTCCCATCATTCTATATTTTCTGAGCTTTCTATATTCTATATTCTATTTTTATTTTTTCTAGATTCTATTTTTAAACATATCTTCTTGCAGTAATAAATAGTGTTGAAATAAAGAGGGTGGTTTGTATGGTTACCTTAGAAATAATAACAGTAACATGCCACCAGTATTTTGTATCACTCTGCTTTTATTTTTAGGTCCACGGTTCAAAATCAGGCAAAATGAACATATATGACGGCTTTCGACAGATGGTGAAGGAAGGAGGTATCCGCTCCCTTTGGAGAGGAAATGGTACAAATGTCCTTAAAATTGCTCCTGAGACAGCTGTTAAGTTCTGGTCATATGAACAGGTAATTGTTATCACCTGTGGAATTTGTTAACAAAGAGGAGTTAATAAACTGATTCAATAGCAGTGAACATACAGTGCTTTTTGGGTTCTTGTTGTAATGCATAATAATTTTCCACATCTACTCCAGGAGGAATTTCTCTTATAGGAGATTAGACTAGATAAACTCAAATTCCTTATGACTAAGCTCTAGGAATTTTTTTTAATGTTATTTTATTTTTAAGAGAAAGAACGTGAGCAGGGGAGGGACAGAGACAGAGAGGGAGACATAGAATCCCAAGCAGGCTCCAGGCTCCAAGCTGTCAGCACAGAGCCTGATGTGGGGCTTGAACCCATGAACTGTGAGATCATAATCTGAGCTGAAGTTGGACACTTAACTGACTGAGCCACCCAGGCGTCCCTAAACTCTAGGATTCTTAATTTCATATGATTTATTTTAAAAAAGACGTTTATTATTATTATTTGTTTTATTTTAGAGACAGAACACATGAACTGGGGAGAGGGCCAGAGGGGGAGAGAGAGAGAATCCTAAGCTCGATCTCACAACCCTGGGATTGTAACCTGAGCTGAAATTAAGAGTCAAATGCTCAATTTGCCGAGCCACCAAGGTGCCCCTAAAAAAAAAAAAAGACTTTCTTTCTTTTCTTTTCTTTTCTTTTCTTTTCTTTTCTTTTCTTTCTTTCTTTCTTTCTTTCTTTCTTTTCTTTCCTTCTTTCTTTCTTTATATTTTTAAATTTTTATTTAAATCCAAATTAGTTAGCATATAGTATAATAATGGTTTCAGGAGTAGCATTTAGTGATTCATCACTTACATACAACACCCAGTCCTCATCCCAACAAGTGCCCTCCTTAATGCCCATCACCCATTTAGCCCATCCCTCTACCCACCTCCCCTCCAGAAAATCTCAGTTTGTTCTCTGTATTTAAGAGTCTCTTATGGTTTGCCTCCCTCTCTGTTTTTATCTTATTTTTCCTTCCCTTCCCCTATGTTCATCTGTTGTGTTTCTTAAATTCCACATATGAGTGAAATCAAGTATTTATCTTTCTCTGACTGACTTATTTCGCTTAGCATAATACATTCTACTTCCATCTACCTTGTTGTAAATGGCAATATTTCATTCTTTTTTCTTCTGTTTCTCTCTTTTTTAAAAATTTTATTTATTTATTATTAAATTTACATCCAAGTTAGCATATAGTGCAATAATGATTTCAAGAGTAGAATCCAGTGATTCATCCCCTTCGTATAACACCTGGTGCTCTTTCCAACAAGTGTCCTCCTTAATGCCCCTTACCCATTTAGCCCTCCCCCAACCCACAACCCCTCCAGCAACCCTCAGTTTTTTCTCTGTATTTAAGAGTCTCTCATGTTTTGTCCCCCTCCCTGTTTTTATATTATTTTTGCTTCCCTTCCCTTATGTTCATCTGTTTTGTATCTTAAATCCCACATATGAGTGAAGTCATATGATATTTATCTTTCTCTGACTAATTTCGCTTAGCATAATACCTAGTTCCATCCACGTTGTCACAAATGACAAGATTTCATTCTTTTTGATTGTCGAGTAATACTCCATTGGAGGATAGAGCAGAAGAATGAACCTGGACCACTTTCTTATACCATACACAAAAATAAATTCAAAATAGATGAAAGACCTAAATGTAAACCATCAGAATCCTAGAAGAAAAAATAGAAAACGACCTCTTTGACCTCAGCTGCAGCAACTTCTTACTCAACATGTCTCCAGAGACAAGGGAAACAAAAGCACAAATGAACTATTGGGACCTCATCAAGATAAAAAGTTTCTACAGAGTGAAGGAAACAATCAGCAAAACTAAAAGGCAACTAACAGAATTGGAGAAGATACCTGCAAATGACATATCAGATAAAGGGTTCGTATCCAAAATCTAAAGAACTTTTCAAATTCAACACCCAAAAAATAATCCAGGGAAGAAATGGGAAAAAGACACAAATAGACACTTTTCCAAAGAAGACATCCAGATAGCTAACAGACATGAAAAGATGCTCAACATCACTGATGATGAGTGAAATACAAATCAAAACCACAATGAGATACCCCCTCACACCTGTCAGAATGGCTACAATGAACAACTCAGGTAATGACAGATGTTGGTGAGGATGCAGAGAAAGAAACACCCTTTTGCACTGCTGGTGGGAATGCAAACTGATGCAGCCACTCTGGAAAACAGTATGGATGTTCCTCAAAAAACTAAAAATAGAACTACCCTATGAGCCAGCAATTGCACTACAAGGTTATCTATCCAAGGGATATAGGTGTGCTGTTTTTGTTTTTTTTTTCAATATATGAAATTTATTGTCAAATTGGTTTCCATACAACACCCAGTGCTCATCCCAAAAGGTGCCCTCCTCAATACCCATCACCCACCCACCCCTCCCTCCCACCCCCCATCAACCCTCAGTTCTCAGTTTTTAAGAGTCTCCTATGCTTTGGCTTTCTCCCACTCTAACCTCTTTTTTTTTTTTTCCTTCCCTATCTCCATGGGTTCCACATAAGAGTGAAAACATATGGTATCTGTCTTTCTCTGTATGGCTTATTTCACTTAGCATCACACTCTCCAGTTCCATCCACGTTGCTACAAAGGGCCATATTTCATTCTTTCTCATTGCCATGTAGTTAGGTGTGCTGTTTTGAAGGGGCACATGTACCCTAATGTTTATAGCAGCATGTACCCCAATGTTTATAGAAGTATGGAAAGAGCCCAAATATTCATTGACAGATGAGTGGATAAAAAAGATGTGGTATATATATACAGTGGAGTATTATTCAGTGATCAAAAAGAATTCTGTACTCTTTCCTTAGTAGCTCTTAAAAGAAATGTAGAATTTTTGCTTATTCATTATTCTTAATTTTTTTAAGAAGTTTGTTTATTTATGAGAGAGGAAGAGACAGCGTGTGAGTGGGGGAGGGGCAGAGAGGGAGGGAGCCACAGAATCTGAAGCAGGCTCCAGGCTCCAAGCTGTGAGCACAGAGGCCAATGCGGGGCTCAAACTCACGAACAGTGAGATCATGACCAGAGCCAAAGTCAGACCCTTAACTGACTGAGTCGCCCAGGTGCCCCTTGTTTATTCATTTTGAATTCAGAGCAGAAGCTGCCTGTTAACGTATGTTTTATGAAAGTATCCCAATCTAAGATCTGGGAGGAAAACTTTTAAGTTGTATATTGACATTGTCATAAAGTGGAATTGAGTTAGAATGAAAGCTCCATGAGGGCAGGGTTTTGGCTTCTTCTCCATGGACTCTAGCACTTGGAGCCTGGCCAGTGAGAAGTGGTCAATAAGTGTTTGTAAATGAGTGTCATATAGTGGGTGAACATCCTTCAGGACTTTACTCAGGAGTTATTTCCTCCAGGAAACCTTCTTCACTGTTACAGTTCCTTTGTTTCCCTCTATTAGAATTATCACGCTAAATTCTGATTATCTCAGTGCTTCTCTCTCTCCTTAACGAGACTGTGAGCTTCCTTAGGCAATATCTGTTTGCAGGTTTATATTCCCAGTATTCTGCCCAGTGACAGTGAGTCCTTACTGATGAGTGAAAGCACAGAGCTCCCAGAGCTGGAATTTGAGCCCAAGCCTGCCTGCATCTCAAGTCCACTAGGGTGAAGGGGAAATGTGTATTTCAAGCAGAAGCAGAAATGCAGGCACAGGGGAGCATCATTACTTAGGAAATTGAAGGTGGTTCATTTGACTCCAGTGCAGTGGAGTGTGTTTCTGGGAAGATAATGATGAAAGCAGGCTGGACAGGTAGGCAGAAGCCAAATGTAACAGGAATTTTGATTTTATCCTGAATAGGGTGAGGGACTGTTGGACATTTTATATAGAGAAGTGAAATGAGTATATCTATATTTAAGAAAGACCAACCCGGAAAAAATGGAGGCTGTATTAGAGGCAAGTGAGGTCAGACTGGAGGCAGGGAGACTAATATTTAAGGAAATATTTCTATAATTCAGGTAAGAAATGATGATCACCAGTGCAGGGTGGTGGCTGGAGAAATTGGAGAAGGAAATGAACTGAAAAATATTTTGGAAATAGAATCAGCACAACTTGCTGACTGACTAGATATTGAAGTGAGAAAGAAAGAGGAATCAGAGATGATACTCTGGTTCCTAATTTGAACGACTAAAATACATAGAGAATACAATAAGAGGAATAGATTTTTGGGTAAAGTGACATGTTCCATTTTGGACAAGCTGAATTTGGGACATCTCTGCAACACGAGCAGGTTGCTGTCTAGTGGGACTTTTGATCTCTGATGGAGAGGTTTTTTTTGAGTTGCAGCCATTGAAATGGATTGCTGAGGAAGGCTTATAGAATGGAAGAATTCTGGGAATCTGCCAGGGAGAAGTAAAAGGAGCCCGTTGCAGAAAAGACTGAGAAGGAATAGCCAGAGGGACAGGAGGAAATGCAGAGAGTGATGGCCTAGAAGTCAGAGGATTAACAGGGTTTTGTGAAGGGTCAAGTGCTGTAGGCTGGTAAATACAATAAGGAAAGGGTCTTTTAGGATTTATCAACACACAGACAGGAGAACTTGGCATAAATGTTCCAGTGAAGTAAAGAGATGAGAAACCATTCTGAAACGACTGTAAACCAGGGGGTGACAATAATTGTACAGTGTAGACACATTTTTGGGAAGTTGGACTTGAGTGAAAGGGAGAAGATATGAAGGAGAGTGATAGAAAGATGGTGGACAGAGGGGGGGTTTTGATATGTTTTATTTTAATGTGCCCATTGCTGAAGCAAGCATGTCAACACAAAGAACGAAGTTAAAAGTATAGGTGGGAGAGGCTGGTAAACGCAGCAGGTGTTCACAGGAAGTGGGGATGGGGGTGGAAGGCTGGGGAGACATAGGTGCTATCCAGATGCCCTGGGAAGGATTGGCTTTGATGGTACGGGGGACTCTTCTTATGTCACTTTGGGAAGAAAGAAGATATATGTGGATGTGGATAATTTTGCAGAGAATGGGCAGGAATACCCTTGCCTGGTAGCCTCTGTTCTTCCTTGAGTTCCCAAGAAAGGACAGTCACTGAGAATGAGGGAGGAAGTGGTATTAGAAGCTGGAGGAGGATGGAAACGATTGAAATAGGTGTTGTAACACATGGAAAAGGACAGACAAAAGGATTTTAGGGTGGCTTTGAGGGCTCAGTTAGTCTCCTGCTTCTCTCTGTTGATTTATTCCACTTCTCCCTCCAGGGTCGGTGGTTAATAATTACCTTTGTAGACTCTCCTTACCTTTCTAAAACAAGGAGTCTGATTTGCCTGGTTTATGACCACAGTCTGTTTGGGCACAGCTTTTCTTTCCAAGTTGTAAGAAGTAAAGAGTAATAGTGATCACATTTGCTGAACATTTGCCATGTCCTCAACACTCTGCCGTATTATATTATTTAATACTTTTAGCAACCTTGTGAGATAGGTTGTTATCATAGATGAGGAAACATGCTCATGAACTTGTCAGGGCCACATGTTTCTGGAGTTCCAGCCCCAGGTCTGCCTGTATCTGGAGCCTGTGATATTATCATCCTGGTCTGTGGACATTTTGGATGCATCGGGGTCAGATTTTACCCTTGGCCAGATTGGCTGTGTTGGTTGCTTTAGTACCAGTGGGCCAGATGGGCTCTGGGGTTGATGTGGTAGAGTAATTATATGTATTACCTACAGAAATCTTTCTAAGTTGTTTTGTTAATATTTGTCACTTATTTTATTTATACTGGTGAAAATAAACTCATCTTAAAAAAGAAAAACTATGAGAAAAACATCTAAAAATTGTAAACACTTCATCAACCCTGTATGAGTGCTATGAATTGTGTTTTAGCAAAAGAACAACTGGGTCCCGTCTGTGGAACATCTGTGTTCTGTGGAAATCTAACTTGAAAACCGCTGTCCAGTAAACAATGTATTAGCATTTGAGCCTTGCTTTTTTCTGTGAGGTATTAACGCACTGTATGTATTTGGAAAAGCATCATCATATTGTCAATTTAGGAGCTAATTTGTATTTTGATATTTACCTAGTCAGCTCGCGTTGCCATAACAAAATACCATACTGATTGTTTAAACAACAGAAATTAATTTCTCACAGTCCTGGAACTTCGGGATCCAAGACCAGGGTGCTGACCAGTTTGGTCAGTTTTGGTCTGGTGAGGGCTCTCTTCTTGGCTCGCACATGGCTGCCATGTGTGCTTACATGGCCTTTCTCTCATACATGTGTGTGTAGAAACAGAAAGAGAGGCAGAGAGAGAAAACTCTCTGGTATCTTTCTTAAGGACACTTTCTTTTTTTTTTTTTAAATTTTTTTTTTAACGTTTATTTATTTTTGAGACAGGGAGAGACAGAGCATGAACAGGGGAGGGTCAGAGAGAGGGAGACACAGAATCTGAAGCAGGCTCCAGGCTCTGAGCTGTCAGCACAGAGCCCGACGCGGGGCTAGAACTCACGGACCACAAGATCATGACCTGAGTGGAAGTCGGCCGCTTAAAAGAGCCCCACCCTCATGACCTCATCTAACTCCAATTTATCTCCCAGAGGCCCCATCTCCATGTATCATCACAGTGGTGGTTACAGCTTCAACATAAGAATTTGTTGGGAGGGGGAGACATGATTCAGTCTATAGCAGGTATTAATATACATTTAAATATGTATTTATACAGTACAAGAAGTTGCTTACTGTGGAAGGACAAAAAATAGGAATCTTTGACAGATTTATTTCTGGTTCCTTGGCTGGGGCAACTGCACAGACTATTATTTATCCTATGGAGGTAAGTACCACTCTGAAGTCTGACTGTGTGGGTGCTATTTGTTTTATTATCTACTTTTGGGTAACAAGTTACCCCCAAATTAACAGTTTAAATTTTTTTAAATGTTTTTATTTATTTTTGAGACAGAGAAAGGCAGAGCATGAGTAGGGGAGGGGGAGAGAGAGAAGGAGACAGAATCTGAAGCAGGCTCCAGGCTCTGAGTTGTCAGCACAGAGCCCGATGTGGGGCTAGAACTCAGGGACTGTGAGATCATGACCTGAGCCAAAGTCGGGCACTTAACCGACTGAGCCACCCAGGTGCCCCCCAAATTAGCAGTTTAAAAATGGGCATTTATTATCTCAGGATTTCTGTGGGTCAGGAGTCTGGGAGTAGCTTAGTCGGGTGCCATTGGCCCAGGGTTTCTCTGAGCCTAGAGTCAAGGTGTGGGTCAGGGTCGCAGCCACCAGAGGGTTCACCTGCAGATGAGTCTGCCTCCAAGCTTGCTCACATGTTTGTTGCTGGGCCTCCCTGTTTATTAGCTGGAGATATCAGTTCCTTATCGCAGGGACCTCTCCATAGGCTGTTGGAGTACCCCCACAACATGTAGCTGTTTTCTCCAAGTTGGTGATATGAGAGAGTGAGAGAGAGGGAGAGAATGTTTTAGCCAGCACTTAGGATGGAAGCTGCAATCTTCTGTCATTTCTGCTATATTCTGTTGGTCACACAGACCAGCCCTGGTGGAGCATGGGAGGGAACTACACACCGTGTGAACACAAGGAGGCAGGGATAGTTGGGGCCCCTCTTGGAGGCTGGCTGCCACAGTGTTGATAAGAATTATAGCACTCATTTCCCTCCAAAGAGGTTCTGTACCATACATTTAATAATGGAACCTCAAGGGGCGCCTGGGTGGCGCAGTCGGTTAAGCGTCCGACTTCAGCCAGGTCACGATCTCGCGGTCCGTGAGTTCGAGCCCCGCGTCAGGCTCTGGGCTGATGGCTCGGAGCCTGGAGCCTGTTTCCGATTCTGTGTCTCCCTCTCTCTCTGCCCCTCCCCCGTTCATGCTCTGTCTCTCTCTGTCCCAAAAATAAATAAAAAATGTTGAAAAAAAAAAAAAATAATGGAACCTCAAGATTCGACTAGGTAATGGTAGTCCTAACTAGACATCCTATCATTAGAGCCTGGGGTTGGCAAACCATGTACCTGTGTAATACTTTGTATAGCCCTTGAGCTAAGAATGATTTTATACATTTTTAAAAGGAGGTTAAAAAAAATGCAACAGACCTGATATTTTAGGGCTGCAAAGACTGAAATATTTACCATGAGGCCTTTGCAGGAAAAGTTTGCCAACTCTTGCTTTAGAGCGAAAATAATATTACAGATGTGGCTATCTTTATTGGTATGACAAAGGGGTTTTCAGCATATAATAAGATCTAAGCAAAAAATACCCTTCATTTTCACCTTTGTGCTATGCATATTAATACAGCTTTCCTTGCAAGCATCTTTTATTTTTCATTTTTTATTTAAAAAAAATTTTTTTTTAACGTTTATTTATTTTTGAGACAGAGAGAGACAGAGCATGAACGGGGGAGGGTCACAGAGAGAAGGAGACACAGAATCTGAAACAGGCTCCAGGCTCTGAGCTGTCAGCACAGAGCCTGACGCAGGGCTCGAACCCACGAACCGTGAGATCATGACCTGAGCCGAAGTCGGACGCTTAACCGACTGAGCCACCCAGGCGCCCCCCCTTGCAAACATCTTAATATGGTTATTCATATTATTTCCCATAACCCCTTAAAAATATCCTAACGGAATACATAGTCTTCCTCTTATAGCCTCCATCTCAGTTAACAGCATCACTTTCCCACTTCTCTGCTGCCTCCCTCCTGTGTTCAAGCTAGAAACACTGGGATCATTCTGTGTGCTACCATTTCCCTTACCCTCCATATCTAATTTTAAGACCTCTGTAAGTTATTTTCTATTTCCTCTGCCACTACCCTCATTCAGATCCTCTTTAAAGTAAATAGGTCCTCTTGGGTGTCATCTTAGCCCTTCACTAGTCATGCTATGTGAGAGATAACACATCAACAAACTAGACAGTCATTTGAGGGACACTATGTGCTGGGTATTTGTTCTCTGTAAAATACTTTGAATTCCATGATGGACTTAATATAAATAATAACATTTTGTTATATTCTTTTATAACTAGGTTATAAAAACCAGGCTGGCTGTAGGCAAAACTGGACAATATTATGGAATATTTGATTGTGCCAAGAAGATTTTGAAACATGAAGGCGTGGGAGCTTTTTACAAAGGTTATATTCCCAATTTATTAGGCATCGTACCTTATGCAGGTATAGATCTTGCTGTGTATGAGGTGAGTTTGCAGCCATGTTTTAAATCTGAAAATGTAGTTAATATAGTTCCTATTGTTAGAATTTGACTTCATATAAAGAAGCACATATATACCAGGAAATAGTTTGTGACCAGAAGCAGATTCAGGGCTGTGTTATTTAATCATTTTTTTTTCAAGTACCTTGAATATAAGACCCCGTATGCCTGTGGTCACCTTTGTATCAGATTTCCCTGGGAGTTATTTTTTAAAAATTTTTTAATGTTTATGTATTTATTTTGAAAGAGACTGCATGAGCAGGGGAGGGGCATAGAGAGAGAGGGAAAGAGAGAATCCCAAGCATGCTCTGAACTGATAGTGCAGACTTGGGCTTGAACTCACAAACCTGTGAGATCATGACCTGAACTGAAATCAAGAGTTGGAAGCTTAGTAACTGACTGAGCCGCCCAGGTGCCTCTCCCTGCAAATTATTTTTATTAATGAAGTGAGCAAACTCACATTCAAGTATAGTTATTCAGCTGAGAAGATGGTATTAAGGATTTTTTTTTTTTTTTGAGGGGAGACAAAATAAGCAAGAAGGGCGCATTTTCTTTGATTTGTTAAAATCTGACATTGATGAAGCTGAGAGACTGATGTATATGGCACAGATTCACCCCTGGTACTGAAAAGACAACTTAGACTGCAAATCTTGGGTCAACTCTGCCAAATTTTTGAATTTGGGTCAACTCTGCCAATTTATGAATCTGACAAACAGTTTCAGTTTTTGCCTTTGAAAAACTGAAATTCTGGTCGGGGAGATAGGCAGACTACTAAAGCATAGTGTGGTTAGCTGTGCTGTGATAGAAGTAAGCCTGGGCGCATTTGGAAGAGACCCACCTATAGCTGAGAGGAAGGGTGGCATGTGTAATGGAAGTTTTCTTAGAGGACTTTACCTTTTTTTCTAAACAGATTTATTAGGATATAATTTACATGCCATACATTTCATTCATATAAAGTGTACAGTTCAGTGGCCTTTAGAATTTAAAATTTAATTTAAAATTGTGGTAAAATGTATGTAACATAAAATTTGTCATTTTTAACCATCCTTAAGGGTATAATTCAGGGATATTAATTACATTCACAGTACTGTGTTCCATCCCCACTATTTCCAGTGTTTTTTTCATAATCCCAAACATAAACTCTGTATCTGTTATGAAATAACTCCCCACTCTCCCTTCCTCCCAGCCCCGGGTCACCTCTAATCTACTTTCTGTCTATATGAATTTGCCTATTCTAGTTATTTCATACAAGTAGAATCATGTATTCTACAAGGGAATCATGTCCCTTTTTGTCTGGCTTATTTCATTTAGCATAATGTTTTCAGGGTTAATCCATGTTGTAGCGTATCGGAACTTCACTCCTATTGGCTGAATAAGATTCCATTGTATGTATATACCACATCTTGCTTATCTGTTCATCTGTTGGTGGATACTTGGCTCACTTCTGTTTTTTGGCTATTATGAATAATGCTACAGTGAACATTGGGGTACAGGTATCTTGTCAAGTCTCTGCTTTCAATTCCTTTGAGTATATACTGAGGCATAGAATTGCTGGGTCCTATGGTAATTCTATGTTAAGCTTTTTGAGGAACTGTCAAACTGGTTTCCATGGTTATACCCTATTTCATTCCTACCAACAGTACACAAGAATTCTAATTTTTCTACATCCTTGCTAACACTTGATAGCTTCTGTTTGTTTATTTTATTTATTTAATTTTTTTTAACATTTATATTTATTTTTGAGATAGAGATAGAGCATGAGCGGGGGAGGGGGAGAGAGAGGGAGACACAGAATCTGAAGCAGGGTCCAGGGTCTGAGCTGTCAGCACAGAGCCCCATGTGGGGCTCAAACTTGTCAACTGCAAGATCATGGCCTGAGCCGAAGTCAGATGCTCAACTGACTGACCCACCCAGGTGCCCCTGTTTGTTTTTTTTAAATAGTGGCCATCCTAACAGAGATGAGGCAGTGTCTCATTATGCTTTTGACTTTCATTTCTCAGATGATAAGCGATGTTGAAGATCTTTTCATACGTTTACTGTCCATTTATATATATTTTTGGAGAAATGTCTATCCAAATTTTTGCCAATTTTGTTGAAGTATAGTTGATACACAATGTTATGCTAATTGTAGGTGTACAACATGGTGATTTGACAACTCTGTGTGTTATGTTCACCAGTAGTGTCACCTGTCATCTGTCACCATATGACACTATTATAATACCATTGGCTATATTGCCTATGCTGTACCTTTCATCCTTGTGACTTATTTATTCCATACTGTGCTTCCCACTCCTCTTCATCCATTTTGCCCATCCCCCAATCCTCCACCCTTTTACAACTATCGGTTTGTTCTCTGTATTTGAGAGTCTGTTTCTGCGCACCTGGGTGGCTCAGTCAGTTGAACCGCCAACTCTTGATTTTGGCTCAGGTCATGATTTCACAGTTTGTGGGATCGAGCCCTGTGTCAGGCTGTAAGCTGACAGCATGGAGCCTGCTTGGGATTCTCTGATTCTCTCTCTCCTCTCTCTCTTTGCTCCTCCCTGCTCGTGCACTCTTTCTCTCTCTCAAAATAAATAAATAAACATTAAAAAGTCTGTATCTGCCTTTTTTGGTTGTTTTTTTTCATTTGTTTTGCTTTTTTTTAATTTTTTTATTTAAAAAAAAATTTTTTTTTAACGTTTATTTATTTTTGAGACAGAGAGAGACAGAGCATGAATAGGGGAGGGGCAGAGAGAGAGGGAGACACAGAATCCGAGACAGGCTCCAGGCTCTGAGCTGTCAGCACAGAGCCCGACGTGGGGCTCGAACTCACGGACTGTGAGATCATGACCTGAGCCGAAGTCGGACGCTAAACTGACTGAGCCACCCAGGCGCCCCTGTTTTGCTTTTTAGATTCTACATATAAATGAAATCATGTGGTAAGGGTCTTTCTCTGTATGACTTATTTCACTTAATACCCTCATAATACTCTCTAGGTCTATTCATGTTGTTGCAAATGGCAAGATCTTATTATTTTTTATGGCTGAGTAATATTCCATTGTATGTGTGTGTATGTATGAATGTATATATGTGTGTATATGCACATGCACGTGAACACACACACAGTGTATCTGTTCTATACATTTATCTGTCCATGGACACTTAGGTTGCTTCCATATCTTAGCTATTATAGATAATGCTGCAGTAAACATACGGGTACATATATCTTTTTGAATTAGTCTTTTCATTTTCCTTGGGTAAATACCCAGTAGTGGTATTGCTGGATGATATGGTTGTTCCACTCTTATTTTTTCAAGAAACCTCTGTACTGTTTTCCACAGTGGCCATACCAATTGGCATTCCTGCTAATGGTGCATGAAGGTTCCTTTTGCTCCACATCCTCACCAACACTTGTTATTTCTTGTCTTTTTGATTCCATTCTGACAGGTATAAAGTGATATCTCATTATGGTTTTGATTTGCATTTCCCTGATGATTAGTGATGTGGAGCATCTTTTCATATATCTGTTGCCTTTACCCATTTTAAATTTTTTTAATTGTTGTTGTGGAGTTATAGGAGTTCTTTATATATTTTGGGTATTAATCCTTACCAGATGTGTGGTTTGCAAATATATTCTCCCATTCCATAGATTGCCTTTTCACCTGCTGATTGTTTCCTTTGCTGCACAGAAGATTTTAAATTGGTGAAATTCATTTATCTATTTTTGCTTTTGTTGCCCGTGCTTTTGATATCATGTCCAAGAAATCATTGCCGAATTCAGTATCCTGAAACATTTAACCTGTGTTTTCTCCTAGAAGTTTTATAGTATTAGGTCTTATGTTTGGGTCTTTAATCCATTTTGAATTAACTTTTGTACATGGTGTAAGGTAAAGGTCCAGCTTTATTTTTTGCATGTGGATATTCAGTTTTTCCCACACCATTTGTTAAAGAGACTGTTCTTTCTCCAGTCTGTAGTCTTGGCATCCTTGTTGATGATCATTTGGCCATATATTCAACAATTTATTTCTGGGCTCTCTGTTTTTGTTCCATTGATCTATATATGTTGTCTTTATGGCAATACCACACCATCTGACTACTGTTGCTTTGTAGTATCTATTCAAATAAGGGAGTATGAGGCCTCCAAGTTTATTCTTTTTTTCTAAGGTTATTTTGGCCGTTGGGGTCTCTTGAGATTCCATATGAATTTTAGGGTAGTTTTCTCTTTTTCTTCAAAAAATACCTTTGGGATTTGAGTAGGGATTGCATTGAATCCTTAGATTGCTTTAAGTAGTGTATTACTATGCTTGTGCTACCATAACAATAATTTTCCCACATATGTGCATAGATTCTTATACTTAAAATATTGTATACTTAAAAAGTAGGTTAGCATATGTGTTTTATACAGTTACTCTCAATCATCACCTTCTAATGGAATTACAAGGATATAGGATGACAGGGAAAAAGGCATGGCCGGGGGATCAGTACACTTGATTCTGCACTCTTGTTAAAAATAACTCCACTGAGACTCATTTTCCTCATTCTAAAATTGGAAGAATAGCTCCACATCAGGGAAAGGACTAAATGAAATAACATGTGTGTAAAGTATACAATTAGATGCAGTTAGTAGAATTACATTGTTTTTATTAATACCATTGGAAATGTGCTTGAGGTCCTACATTTGGAGTGCTGTTGATCTTAACATTTGTTCAGAAGAAAAGGAGCAACCTGTGCAAGCTCATGTGTTCTGAATCCCCAGTGGCTACCACACCTGTGTGCGGAGCTGCTGCCTCTTCCAGTGACTGCCGCTGCTGGGAATGTGTTACCTGATCTCACAGATGTGCGGCCTGTCTCTCATAAGGATGAGGGTGTCTGTGAAAATGTTCATGTTGAGCGAAAGCAGTTATAATGTTAGTTGTTCACTGTTTTTCTTCTCTTCTATTTCTCTGGCAGCTCTTGAAGTCCTACTGGCTGGATAATTACGCCAAAGACTCTGTAAACCCTGGAGTCATCGTGTTGCTGGGATGTGGCATCGTATCTAGTACTTGCGGTCAGTTGGCCAGCTACCCCTTGGCTTTGGTGAAAACACGCATGCAGGCCCAAGGTGAGTTTTTTTTTAATGTTTTTATTTATTTATTTTGATAGAGTGCATGCATGCATGCATACGTGTGCATGAGTAGGGAAAGGACAGAGGGAGAGGAAGAGAGAGAATCCCAAGCAGACTTCATGCTCAGCACAGAGCCTGATGCGGGGCTCAATCCCACTACCATGAGATCGTGACCTGAGCTGAAATCAACAGTCAGACGCTTAACTGACTGAGCCACCCAGGTGCCCCTCAAGGTGAGTTTTTGATGGATGAATGATGCTGATAAAAGTACTCTATCAGCAACATGCTTTTGGAGCTTCAGGTTCTCCTGAGGTAGCAGAATATGCTTTTAAGATAGTATTTCACAAGCTTTATTTATTTTTTTCATTACTGCCTCCCTAGGGAACCCTTTCATAAATTATTTTCCTAATCACTCCCTCTTCATGAAATTTTAATATCACAAATACACTGCACATGTACTCTGTGTATATCTGCATTTTATGGGTAAACAGCGAGATTTGGTTTTGCCCATATTGAGAATGCATGTTTTAAGAGTATATAAGCTTAAGTATCTACACGGATTTGGGTTCAGACCTCTTTGGACTTTCCTCTTTGCCCCAAACCTCTTTGGATTTTCCTTTACTCATCTGTAAATGGGAATGAGAACTGTGCATGTTGTGAGAACTGGCAACAATATATGTAAAGCACCTGGCCTTTGGCAAATTGTTGGTAAATGGTGGCTGGAATTGTTTGCTCTTATTGGACCCTACAACTTTTGAACTGTGGGATCCCTCCTCATTGTGACCCTGTCCTCTCCCTTGGCTTTGATTATACTGTGTCCCCTGGCTTTTCTACCATCTTACTGATTATTCTCTATTCTTAAAAGATTTGCTGGCTTTTATTGCTATTTAAAGTATGTAGCCTGTGCCTTTCTTTCCTTTTTTTGCTCTTTGCTGGCCAGTCTCACCCACCTACTATCATTTCTTTAAACAGTACCTCCTGGGTATCTACAGCTCTATTCCCAGTCTCTCCTTCAAGTACCAACCACCCCACTGCCCCCAACCAAGTGGTCACTCGTTAAGTAGCCAATACTTTCAAAGCCATTGTCAGGTGCTGGACACTCTGCCAGATGCTAGGGTTAGAGCAGTCCACAAGTCACATGTGGTCCCTGCCATTGTGGAGTGGAAAAGACACACATGCAGCAAGTAAACAAACTCGTTAAATCACCTCCCCTTTGTCAGGGGAGTACAGAGCAAGGGGCTCTAACCTTACTTGGGAGTCAGAGGACATTATCATTTAAGTTCAACCTGGGAAGACAGGTGGAAGTTAGCTGGTCAAAGGTGGGGTGAGGTGGAAAAGAAAGAGCCTTACAGCCTGAGGAAAAGCATATGTGAAGCCACTGAGGCAGGAGAAAATGGGGTCCATTTGAGGAGCTGAAAGAAAATCATATGCCTGGAGAGAAAAATGGAAAGTAGTAACTAAATATTTCATTTGTATTCTCTCATTTAACCATCACAACCATCTTTGGAATTGATACTAGTATTATCTGTATTTTACAGGTGAATAACTGGGGCAAAAAGAGATAAAGTAACTTCCGTAAGGTTATACATTGGTAAATAGTGGAGCTAGACTTCAAACCCAGACAGTCTGATTGAAACCTTCATCTGGCAAGTCCCCCTCTCCCATCTGCCAACTCCAATCCAGTCCTCTCGTGGCTGATAGACCTATGTTTCTTTTTTTAAAGATTTTATTTTTAAGTAATCGCTACACTCAAAATGGGGCTCAGACTCAAACCCCAGACTCAGGAGTCACACGCTCCTCCAACTGAGCTGGCCAGGCACCCAGATCTGTTGTTTTTAAAGTCAAGGTCTGTTCACTTGATTCCTGTTCAGAAATCTTTGTGACTCTTCAGTGTCCTCAGAATAAATTCCCAAGTTCTTAGTGGGAATTTCAAAGCCTTTAGTAATCTGGCCCCACTTTATTTTTTCTCCTCCTCTCCATTTCCCCACCCCTGCCTCACTCACCTCCAGCGCTGGATACCCTCTGTGTAATAACCACATCAGCAGTCCCCATGTAGTGCCCCCATGTGCCCTCACTTTTCTTTGTGGTGTCAGCAGCATGGGCTTTCCCTTCCTCCCTTTCTTGACTCTTGAGGCCATTTTCAAGGCCCAGGAACCCTACATTTTCTTAAGCTCCTCAAAGTGTTCCCATGCTCCCCTTAATTACAAGGATTGATCTACTCTCTTTTCAGTGCTTGGTTAATGAGGAGGGCTGGCCATGGCAGTGTGGGGTGGTAGAAAGTGTGTGAACTTTGGAGACAGAAAGACCGTCTACTCTTAGCTCCCCGCCACTTGCTGGCTAAGTATATTAGGCCAAGTTTCTCCATCTTCCTAAATCTCCAATTCCTCATTTATAAAATAGGTATGATACTTACCTTGCAGGATTGGTATATAAAGTAATAAAGCCAGTATCTAACCCATAGCAATTACTGAACTAGTAACTGTTGTTACCATTGTTACCGTAATTACGGAACTCACTATTAGGTGCCATGCAAGGAGATTTATATATAAAGGGATACTTTATATATTCTAGAATATCATTCAGAGTCACAAATAAAACATATTTGAATATTAAATTAGCCTTGTTTCTTTCTTTATTTCTTTCTTTTTTCTTTTCTTCTTTTCCTAGCCATGATAGAAGGAACCAAACAAATGAACATGGTTGGCCTCTTTCGACGAATAATTTCCAAAGAAGGAATACCAGGACTTTACAGAGGCATCACCCCAAACTTTATGAAGGTGCTTCCTGCTGTGGGCATCAGTTATGTGGTTTATGAAAATATGAAGCAAACTTTAAGAGTAACCCAGAAATGACATGTTGAAATTTTTGCTTTAGGGTGATTATTGAAATTTTCATCAGTCCTCTGGAGTGACTTTTACCACCTAGAATTACAGGTCTATGGCAAAAGAAACCATAAATTTGTCACAAAAAGGAAGAGCATATCAATGATTACTTCAAATATTTGGGCTCAATTTTATATATACAGAAATGTTAAAAATCATAGTTTTGATAAGCTCACACAATTTTGAAAAGGCCACAAAATTGTATTTTATCTTTTCATATTAGTGCCTTTCGACAAAGCTATGCCCTGAGTCCTAAATCTGAAAAATGTATTGCTTTAATTAAATTTGTTTTGTGTGGTAATTATAAATTACTAATCTTTATTTTGGTTGGTTCAAGTTTATGCCAGTTCCTTAATACTTAAATGTCTTTTTCTAAAAAACAAAATGATCAGAAAACCTTGAAATTTAAGTTGTTTAATGTATTTTGAATGTCTTTGTAGACTTCTTAAAATTTCCTTGTAGAACCATTAATAGAAAATCATTGCATGAAAACATACCTTACAGCAGCCAAGTAAGTATAGGGCTTATATCACTGTGTTTCTTTAAGCTGAATGAGAATGAACTGAAGTGGCAGAATTCCAGGGCATGCAAATAACTCTAGTCCATTTACATTTTTTGTATAAGGAGAAGTGATGAAACAGTATTTACTTCAATGTGCCCCTTTCCATTTTCCTTGCACTGTTATTTGGTTCCTGGAGTGACACACTGATTGCCAGTATATTGCTGTTAAATTATCAATGCAAGGCAACTTATTTGAAAGATTCTATTTATTCTGTCATTGCTTTGAAAAGCACCAGGAAGCAAAACCTTTTACCTATATCAGCATCTGCAGAACAGCTGTCTTATCTTTGTCCTCCTTTGTTTCCTACTTGAATCAGATTCTCTTTTAATCAGGAAGGCTTCTAGGGAGCATTCTTGGTAATCGAACATTTCTTAATTATGTCAAGTAGGTTGATCATGGGTGAATGACATCTTCATTTCCCCTCAGTGTTAAATTTGTTTGAACCTACAATTCTCAACTTGGGCAGTGCAAACCTGGGAGAATAGTGCATTTTAATAGTAGTGTATATTAATATTATATGTTAGGTACCTATGTTTAAATGAAAGGCTCAATTTATAAACATATACATTCTTATTCTCCCTTGTGCCAAGTTTTAGGAACACATTATAATGTAGAAAATTTGTAAGATTGATGGCATATTTTTATTTTACTAAAGGCATTTTTGTAGGCAATCATCTTTTTTTATTTGTGTGATTAAGACTTAGACAAATATTTATTAGTTGAAGTTATTCTGTAGCTTTTTAATGTAGTTTGATTTCTAGAGATTTCGGTTATCAATTGCCAACATTTTTTTGTGAAAATCTAGTGACATAATAGGCATTTATTTGAACCTACCTCTTATATTTTTTGAATAAAAGAGAAATGTTGGAGCTGTGTTTGTGAAACATATTCTAAAATATAGCTTTTAATACATTAGTTATGCCTGATAAATGTCTTGGTATTTTTATAATACCCATGATAAGCATGGAACTCTATCTTCAGGGTTGTTTGTACTTTGGAGTAATTCATAAATGACAACATTAAGGTACATGATTAGCTTTCTCTTTTTTTACTCATAAGAATTATGGGATGAATAACTAAAATTTTAAGCTACTGAAAAATAGTCATTGTTCATTATGAATTTAAATTGTTTGCTATTTAACATTGTAAGGTATGAATGTGGTTTATCTGTGCATCATGTATCTTTTGAAAAAATGATCTTGTGTCTTTTGAAAAGAGCCCAGAGTTGAAGATGTTTATTTCTGGTATTATTGCATATGTACTTTGCCTTTCTATTAAAAAATATATATGTTTGTTTTAAAAATGATTTGTTTCCTCATTTTTAAAAAATAGGCAAAAAAGAAAAAAAAATGGCTGTGTTACACAGCTTCTATCACTGGCAGCAGTTTGACTGATACTTTTCAAATCTGACTCCATATAGTCTGCAAATATTTTCCTGAACAGCCACAGCAATTGTTGTTAATGTCATACATTTTGGCATAAAATGTTTTTCATGATGTCCAAATTCCACATTTATTAGTTAGGGTTACACCCCTGGGGGTTCATGGTGTCAAGGAGAATTCAAAATCATGGGATGACTTTTGTGTGTGTGTGTGTGTGTGTGTGTGTGTGTGTGTGAGAGAGAGAGAGAGAGAGAGAGAGAGAGAGAGAGCGAGAGCAGGGTAAGAGCAGAGAGAGGGAGAGGGAGAATCCCAAGCAGGCTCTGCACTGTCAGCACAGAGCCAGATGCAGGGGCTCAAACTTGCAGGAACTCGATCTCATGAAACATGAGATCATGACCTGAGCCAAATCAAGAGTCAGACGCTCAACTGACTAAGCTACCCAGGTGCCCCCAAAATCATAGGACTTCTTGACACACCTTGGTGGAGTATCAGTTTGTCTTCAAGCTGTGGGAAGCAAAGCTAAGTAAGTTTAGTGGTGATTAAAACATTTTTTTTACAGTGCAGATTACAATTAAATACAAAATTTGATTTAAAAAAATAAAATAATAAAACATAAGACTGCAAAGAAATTTCTGTGTTCCAACTCAGATGCCACTCAGATTCCAAGAATAAACATATGAACCCTCCTCTGTTTTCAGGAACCCTTGATTAGAAAAATGCTGCTGCATTTACTTCTCAGCCTTGTATCCACATCAAGAGAAGCTTCATGTGAGCAGGGATCATATTTTATGCTATTTTATACTTTGAGCTTTATATCAGGACACATGTATAAAAGTATGGCCCGGTTTGCTTCTCTCCAGATAGGAATTTTACTTGCCCTTTTGTTCTTATGGAATTTTCTTTTCTCTTCTTCTTTTCTTTCTTTCTTTCTTTCTTTCTTTCTTTCTTTCTTTCTTTCTTCCTTTCTTTTTCTTTCTTTCTTTCTTTCTTTCTCTCTCTCTCTCTCTCTCTTTTCTTTCTTTCTTTCTTTCTTTCTTTCTTTCTTTCTTTCTTTCTTTCTTTCTTTCTTTCTTTCAGATGTGCACCACAGGAGTATTGATATTTGTGGGGAGGAGCAAGCAGCAACCCTCCTCTCCTGCTTTGCTGTGTTCCCTTGTTGGGATTAGTGTGGGGTGGAGTGAACTCCTTTAGACTGCTCTCTGGGAGAGCATGCCCTGCCACGTTCTCCCTCCAGTGCAGCCCAGAGCTTTGCTGAAGTCCAAGCTGCCCCAGCCTGGACCCACCACTGCCCTCTGGCCACAGTGAGACTGAAGATGTCTATTCATAGCCCTCTGGCTGGTGGGAAAGTTGTTTTTCGTGTGTGTGTGTGTGTGTGTGTGTGTGTGTGTGTGTGTGTGTGTTGTTTTTGTTTTTGTTTTTGTTTTTGTTTTTTTTACCAGATGTGCATGTTCCCTGGTTGTCTCTGGGTCCCATGGCCATGAACTCAGATGCTCAGCCACAGCCACTGCAGCATGGTTTTCTGTTAAAGAAGGACCTCAAGCCTGGGCCACTTGGGTATCTTATTCCATAAGAACTTATGTGTCATTTTTAATTTCAGTGTTTATTAAACACTACTTTGTGCCAGTCACTTTCAGCGGCTGAGGACACAGCATTGAACAGAAGACACAGCACCTTTCCTCATGGAGATCACCTGGAAGGAAGAGACAGACAAGAAATTCACAGAGTAAAATAAGTAATATGTCTGCTGGTGTAAGCACAGAAGGCAGTGCTGGGGTTGGGGCCGTAATTTGAGATAGAGAAGGCCTGGCCCAGAAGGTGCTTTTTGAGTAGGGACGTAAAGGAGGTCTGGGAATGGGTCATACCAATATCTGGGGAGGGCATTCCAAGCAGAGGGAATGCAGGTACAGGCTGCAGGTGCAGTGGAGCCGAGTGAGCAAGGGGGAGGGGAGGGTGTAAGCCATGCAGCCAAGGGCCTACCGTGGGAGGCATATCAACAGTGTGTTTGTCTAGTTCTCAGTCTCTAGGACTCCAGGACAAGATTCAAATGTCTCCCCTCTGGGGGTGGGACTTTCATTATTGGAACCTTGTTGGAAAATGCCTGCCATTTCAGGTAACCTTCATGTCCATCTGTACAGTTGTCCCTAAAGTAGTCCAACACATGGACCCCTTCCCAGGCAGCATGTCTATTGGCTGCTGTATGCCTGTCCCTCTCCAGAGAGAATTTTAATTTTTAAAAAAATGTTTATTTTTGAGAGAGAAAGAGAGCGCGAGTGGGGGAGGGGCAGAGAGAGAGGGGGGACAGGGGACAGAGGATCTGAAGTGGGCTCTGAGCTGTCAGCACAGAGCTGGATGCGGGGCTTGAACTCATGAACCATGAAGTCATGACCTGAGCCCTGAAGTGGGACCTTCAAGCAACTGAGCCACCACCCAGGCACCCCAAGGAAGAATTTTTAAAGTCTATCCACTTGTGATCTTTGTTCTTCTGATTTTGTTTCCTTCCCACTTTGTGTTATTTGCTGAGATGTTCCTCCTGGTGAGATATGAAAAAATTTTCCATAAGGTAATAAAACTATGTTAAGGAGAGGAAAGAGTCAGACAATAGAAGAATTTTGCTATAGTTAAAAAAAATTTTTTTTAATGTTTTTATTTATTTTTGAAGGTAAGAGAGAGACAGCATGAGCGGGGGAGGAGCAGAGAGGGAAACAGAATCAGAAGCAAGCTCCAGGCTGTAAGCTGTCAGCACAGAGCCCGATGCAGGCAAACTGTGAGATCATGACCTGAGCCGAAGCTGGACGCTCAACCGACTGAGCCACCCAGGCGCCCCTGCTATAGTTTTAAATTTTTGCTTTTTTATGTGTGTTTGCTATGACTAGTAAAAATATATGACTATTATTTTAGGGAATTTTGACCAGAGATTATGGGAGACTTTCCTCTCTATGCCAAGCCTTGATAGTTCACTTATTATTTATATAAGGCATGAGCAAAAAGATTCAGAACATCAAGAGACATACATTGGTCAAGAGGGTCATTCAGCAAAGTTCTTCCTATTTTTTTTTTTTCATGGTACTATTAACTGATAATCAGATGGTAACTTCTGGGGAGGTATTTCCATCCCCTTTTCAGTTCTGCACAGTGGAGGTCTCCTTGGTCAGGAGGGCTGGGCAGAGGGAGCATGGGAGTTGGCCTCAGTGCAGCTCTGTGGACATGGCCTTAAGGTAAGCAGTGAACTGACATCCTGATTTATAACTGATAATTTCTCATGATGTTATTCAATTATAGATTTGCCTGTTTGGGGCACCAAGGACCATAAATATGGTTCTCTATTTTAATACAGGCATTGCAAGTGTCAAGTATGCATAATTTCTGACAGAGAGAGAGGGAAAGGGAGAGAGGGAGGTGATTTATGACTTTTGCAGCTCATTTCATCTCTTCCCTTGTTGATCGTGTATAAATTATCTCTTTGGAAACAAATGCTTTGGGAACACTAATACAATCAAGCTCAACTATTCCTAGATGGATGGTTACATGATAAATGGCCAAAAGCCTCATCCCAAAGGTAGTATTTTCCAAGGGTTTCTTGCCATAGTCTACCCTTTGTTTTACTGACTGTGAACAGAGGAGTTACAAAACTCTGTAGATTCTATCATCCAATGCAAAGTGAAATAGGAGGGCTATTTTTTGCCTGTTGTAGCAATAGCACTGGACCAGTAAAATAATAACACCTGGCCCACAACCATAAGGCTTTGAAGGTGCTGGTCATGAGAACTTTCCCCATAGCAGCCTAGTGACCACCATTTAAAAAGTATGAACTGTTAAAACCCAATTTTTAATTTACTTTTCAACACCATAGTCTATATCGCATTAGTTTTTCACATAGTCACAGATAAGACTGCTACATTTGAGTTGATCCAGCTAATGATGATATACAAATTGAGGTAGGGCCAAGTTTATCTCAGTCTGTTGGGTCTAAAGTTTATACTCCTGATGCAGATAATTTAAAAAAAAATTTTAATGTTTATTTAGTTTTGAGAGAGAGAGAGAGAGAGAGAGAGAGAGAGAGAGAGTGAGTTTGCGGGAAGGGCAGAGAGAGAGAGGGAGACAGAATCTGAAGCAGGTTCCAGGCTCTGGGCTGTCAGCACAGAGCCTGGTGCATGGCTGGAACATACCAACCATGAGATCATGACCTGAGCCAGAGTTGGATGCTTAACCAACTGAGCCACCTAGGCGCCTCTCCAGGCACATAAATTTTAATTAAAATGCTATATGCTTCTTCTGAGAGGTGTCTTTTTTTCCCCAGGCAATAGAATGGAGCATCTAATTGGAAGATGGGGATGTCTCGGCATCCTTGTGGACTGCAGCCCTCATAGGGACGCTGACAGCTGTGGTTGGGTAAACCGAATGCATATACGTAATTGCCAAGCTAGTGTTAGGATGCCCTGTCCAGGCTTCCTTCACCGTTCAGGGTCACCCACTGCACCACATATTTCCGTTTAGAGGAAAGATCGGTATTTTTATTGAACCTCCAGTACTTCCAAAGTGAGCCAGTAATTATGTAAATCACGCCAATTACATGTAGAAGATATGCAAAGTGAGTCTCCCCTTACCTATCTGTGGTTTCGCACTCAGCAGTTTCAGCTGCGCCGGCAGCGGTGGTCCGGAAGCAGCTGATATTTTTTTCTGACGAATCATAAGGTCAATAGTAGTCTAACTCGCTAAAGTCTCAATAACTGCGTTATTCACTTCACTCCATCTCGTCGCGCAGGCATTTTATCCTCTCACATCATCACAAGAAGGGTGAGTACAGTACAATGAGATCCTGTGATAAGAGAGACCATGTTCACATAACTGTTGTTAGTGTATGTTATTATAATTATCCTATTTTATTATTAGCTATTGTCGTTAATCTCTTACTGTGCCTAATTTATAAGTTAAACTTTATCACATGTTCCTATGTATAGATAGGGGAAAAAACCCCCAAAACAGTATATATAGGGTTCCGTACTATCCCGGCATTCACTGGAGGTCTTGCAACATATCCTCCTTGGGATAAGGGAGAACTACTATATTGCAGATTAACGAGGACATTATAAATTTAATATAATTGCTTGGAAGAACAAAAGTGAGCTAATATTGATAGGGATCACCTTTAGACATTGTAATTTTTTTAAAAAGCTTATTTTGAGAGCGTGTGTGAGCGAGCACAAACACACATGCGCAAGTGAGGGAGGGGCAGAAAGAATCTCAAGCAGGAACACAGAGCCCACCGCAGGGCTCCGTCTCACAAACTGTGAGATGGTGACCGGAGGAGTCAAAATCAAGAATTAGGTGCTTAACAGACTGAGCCATTCAGGTGCCTCTAGCCATTGTAACTTCTTAAGCAGATCTTAGACACAGTTGAGTCTTCCTAAGTAGTATTTTTTACACAGCCCTAATTGGCGTGTAATTGAGATACAATAAACTGCACGTATTTAAAGTGTATAATATGATGAGTTTAAACAAATCCCTATAAGCACAATCAAGATGATGAACATACCATCAGCCTTCAAAGTTTCCTACTCCACCAGGAAACCACTGATCTTTCTTGCTATCACTATAGATTAACTTGGATTTTATAAATTTGATGAAATGTCTGGCTTCTTTGACTCTGTTTCTTCTGTGTTTCTTCAAGTACCAACAGTCCATTCCTTTTTCTTGCTGAGTAGTGTTCTGTTGTAGGGCTACTCTACAGTTTGTTTATGGACACTGAACTATTGATGAATGTTAGAATTTTTTCCAGCTATTACAAATAAAGCTGCTATGAACATTCATGTACAAGCTTTATGTGGACATATGTTTTTATTTCTTTTGGGTAAATACCTAGGAGTGGCATGGCTGGATCATATGGTAGTATACATTTAACTTTTTAATAAATTGCCAGACTATTTCCCAAAGTGGTCATATATTTATTATTTTATATTCCCATCCCTGAGAGTCCTATTTACATTCTTGCCTTGTGGCCTGTCTTTTAACATTTGAACCATTCTAATATGAGAAGTGCCATCTCCTTGTGCTTTTAATTTATATTTCCCTAATGACTAATGATGATTTTCATATGTGCTTTTTTTTTTTTTTTGCCATTAGTTTTTTGCCACTGTGTTTATGGGTGTATACCTAAGTCAAAACTTAAAAAAAAAATTTCACTTTTCTGAAGTAGTTTTTCAGGTCTTTTGACCATTTGGGGGGAATTGTTTGCTTATTATTGAATAGTGAGAGGTTTTTTTTTTTAATATATTCTGTGTAAAAGTCCTTTATCAGATATATAAGGTTGCAAGTATTTTCTCCTAGTCTGTGCTTGTCTTTTCATTTTCATAGCTGTGTCTTTGACAAACAGTTTTTAATTTTAATCCAGTTCAGTGTATCAATTTGGTCAGTTTTAAATTTTGATGAAATTTAACTAAGTTTTTCTTTGTGAATTATAGTATTATACCTAAGAAACCTTTGCTTAAACTAGGGTCACAAGAATTTTCTACTGTATTTTCTTTGAGAAGCTGTGTAAAGACCTTACATATAGGTCTATGATATGTTTCAAGTTAATTTTTCTATATGGTACAGGGTGTGAATTGAAGCTCATGTTTTTGCATACATTTATTCAATTGTTCTTGGCTCATTTGTTGAAAGAACTATTTTTTCTTTACTGAATAGCCGTTGTACCTTTGTTGAAAATTATTTGTCCATAGATATGCGCTTTTATTGTTGGACTCTGTTCTGTTGATCTGTTTGTGTATTTTAAGTCAGTGAGACACTGTCTTTATCACTGTGGCTTTGTAAGTCTTGAAATCAAGTACTATAAATCATCCAACTTTGTTCTTTTTTTTTCTTCTTTTTCAAGGTTGTTTTGGCTATTTTAGGTTCTTTGCATTTCCATATGAATTTTGGAATTAGTTTGTCAGTGTCTGCAATAGAGTCTGTGGGAAATCTGATTTGGTATTACATTGAATCTATAGATTAATTTGGGGAGAAATGACATTTTTTGACACATGAAGAATGTATACCTTTCCATATGTTAATTTTTAACATTTCTCACGGTAGTGTTTTGTAGTTTCATAGCAATATGTACAAAGCTAACAAAAACCCATAACTTTGAAAAATGCAAGTTGCAGAAGGTTTCTGATATGTCACCTTTTATATAAAGTTAACAAAACTCCCACCACAATCAATTACCAAGATAGTCTTTGCAATTGTTTAAAATACAGTTTTAAGTGGTACCTGATGGCTCAATTGGTTGAGTGTCAGACTCTTGATTTCAGCTCAGGTCATGATCTCACAGTTCATTGGATTGAGTCCTGCACTGGGTCCATGCTTGGGATTCTGTTCCTCCCTTTCTCTGCCCCTCCCCCACTCTCTCTCACAAAATAAATAAACTAAAAAATAAAATGAAAATAAAATACAGTTTTAAGAAAAGCAAGATTCAGATTAGTGAGTACTGCTGAGTGGGAGGGGATTATGATTTAGAGGGCATTCTGGATAGTCAATAATACTGTGGTATCTTAGGCTGAGTAATGGAGACACAGTCATCATATTTTATATATACATTTTTTTCATATAGAATATTTCACTGAAATATTTAAGAATCAAATCCATAAGACTGGAAATAGCTGTATAACTTCTAATCTCCCCAAAGAAAAGAACAGAAAATGAGAATTTAACCAGCCTAACAAAATTGAGCAAAGGGGATGTGAAAGAAACAATGAGAACATATTATGTACAGATGGTGCATATACATGTATTTCTAAAGTTTGTACATGCATAGATAAGAATCTCTAGTGAAAAACTCAGAGCTGTGTGGCATGTGCATAAGAACTTTCTTATTTATTTATTTATTTATTTATTTAATGTTTATATTTGAGAGAGAGAGAGACAGTGTGTGAGCAGGGGAGGGGGAGAGAGAGGGGGAGACACAGAATCCCAAGCAGGCTTCTGGCTCTGAGCTGTCAGCACAGAGCCTGACCTGGAGATCAAACTTGCAAGCTGTGACCTGTGTTGAAGTCAGATGCTTAACTGACTGAGCCACCCAGGCGCCCCAGAACTTTCACTTTTATTTATTTATTTTTTTAAACTTTTTTTTTTTAATGTGTATTTATTTTTGAGAGAGAGAGACACAGAGTGAGAGCGGGGGAGGGGCAGAGAGAGAAGGAGACACAGAATCTGAAGCAGGCTCCAGGCTCCCAGCTGTCAGTACAGAGCCCGATGAGGGGCTCAAACCCAGGAGCCATGAGATCATGACCTGAGCCAAAGTCGGAGGCTCAACCGACTGAGCCACCCAGGCGCCCCGAACTTTCACTTTTAAATGTAAACTTACATATTCAAATTTCTACATGTTTTACTTAAAAAAAAATTTTTTTTTAATGTTATTTATCTTTTGAGAGAGAGAGAGGGAAAGAGACAAACTGGGGAGGGGCAGAGAGAGAGGGAGAGAGAAATCCCAAGCAGGCTGTGCGCTGTCAGCACAGAACCCCAGGCGTGGCTCCAGCTCCCCAGCAGTGAGATCATGATCTGAGCTGAAATCAAGAGCTGGCCGCTTAACTGACTGAGGCACCCAGGTGCCCCTACGTGTTTTACTTTTTAAATTATTTTACTTTTATAATCTTTAAAAGTGTCAACAGCAATATGTTTTTACATGTTTTACTTTTATAATCTTTAAAACTGTAAAAAGCAATATTAGGTTGTATTCTGTGTGACATTCTGTCCTCTTAACTGTCTAGTCCTGGATGTGTCTGCTCCCAGATCCATTCCTTGTCTTCCCCCTGCCGTGCTCTGTATCATGGGGCCAAACTCCTCCAAACTTGTTTCCCAGGCTCCTGGGTCTGCTGCCCCCAGCTGGAGCTGGCCAGTGGCAGTAGGTTGGAGGGCAGAGGAAGGGAGAAGGGAGGATATTTTTCCCCTGTCTCCACTTTCCCCCACTGACAAAAGACACACATATCTACACCACAGTTGCAAAATTCAGAACACCAAGGATGAAAAGAAAAGATCTTAAAAGCTTCTGAGGTAGAAGGGGAAACACAGATCATCTGCAAAGGAATAAGAATCAAAATATATCAGATTTTACAACTGTCTTTAGAAAGTAGAAAGTGATTTTTAATTTAGAGTTAAAAGCATTAATTTGCTAAGCTAAAGATAAGAAAAATACACATCCAAAGTGAAAGGAAATTTACTTCCCACACAGTTTTTTTTTTAGGATATAGTCAAGCAAAATGAGGGAGTAAATATATCAAGAAAAAAGAGGGAATGGGATACAGGCAACAGTGGCCTCAACCTGGGAAAGCAGTGTCAGAAGGTCTCAGGATAACAACGGGTACAGAGAAGGACTCCACAATGGAGCAGTAAGATGGAGGGCATACATAGAAACTCTACAGAGAAAGAGGGACTCAAAAGAATACCAATCCCTGATTGGCACAAGAGGGTAGGGGAAAATGTCAAATAAAGGCAAAAAGGGCAAGAACATTAAAAGGTGGTTAGAAACTTCAGGAAACATTTAAAAGCTCAGATACAAAAGAAATGTAATGAGGGGCGCCTGTGTGGCTCAGTCGGTTAAGTGGCCAACTTGGGCTCAGGTCATGATCTCGCGGTCCGTGGGTTCGAGCCCCACGTCGGGCTCTGTGCTGACAGCTCAGAGCCTGGAGCCTGTTTCAGATTCTGTGTCTCCCTCTCTCTGACCCTCCTCCGTTCATGCTCTGTCTTTCTCTGTCTCAAAAATAAATAAACGTTAAAAAAAATTAAAAAAAATAAATGTAATGATAATGAACATTAGCTCTGCAGTGAAAAATACTATGGAATCACATCAGTGTGTTTTTTAGAATCAAACTATAGGCTGAGCATCTGGGACTTAAAACATAGCTATAGAATAAGGTAAATGAGAAATCAAATATAATCAGAAGCAGAGCTGTAGGAAAGAGGAGGAACAGCTAAAGGGAAGTATGGGGACCCTAAAGTCTTCATCTTAGAGGATAAGATGCTGGCTATTGTGGATGGAACCCCAAAGGAAGCTGTTAGCATATCCTGAAAGTGATGGAAGTTTCCAAGGAAGGACTTAAAATGATGAATCAGGAAGATGGGAAGGGGAGATGGCTGTGTGTGTTAGTGGCTTGCTCTTCTAGGTGAGATGGCCTTAAGTGAGTGCCAACAGTGCCTTGCCCAGATACCTGACCCTGACCATGGCTGCATACAGCAGCTCTGTGTCCAATGAGGCAGCTTCTGCATGTCTTTGCTGTGGAGTTTCTCCTGCAGCTGAAGCTCACTCAGCTGCCCATGTGACAAAAGCAGCCCTAAACTGGCAATCCCAGGCTCTGTTTTTCACTGGCTCCTATTTCTGCACTGGGGTCTGGCTCTAGGTGCTCGCAGTAGCAGCTGGTTTGATGCCATTCCCTTTCCTGGCTTCCTTTCCTGTGTCATCTCACTTCCCCATCCTGCCAAGGAATCCTTAACCTCATGGTCTGCTTCCAAAAGAACCCAAACCAGAGCAGTCCACCACCAATAGATCCAGATGAGCAGCAAACACATTTTATTTAGAGATTATGGAGGAACATAGCAAAAGAAGCATCTAACAGACCTGTAAGTAATTACTTCTAGGGAATAGGACTAGAGTAGGAGTGGGTAGAACAGGGAGTATCAGAGTGTATCTATTTGCACTCAAATAGATACCTGTACATATGCTATTTTAGTTTCAATTTAAAATAATCATTTGAAACATAGAGCAAGGGGCGCCTGGGTGGCGCAGTCGGTTAAGCGTCCGACTTCAGCCAGGTCACGATCTCGCGGTCCGTGAGTTCGAGCCCCGCGTCGGGCTCTGGGCTGATGGCTCAGAGCCTGGAGCCTGTTTCCGATTCTGTGTCTCCCTCTCTCTCTGCCCCTCCCCCGTTCATGCTTTGTCTCTCTCTGTCCCAAAAATAAATAAAAAACATTGAAAAAAAATTTTAAAAAAATAAAAAAAATAAAAAAAAAAGAAACATAGAGCAAACTAGAATACTGTGACAAATGGAATCAAAAGAAGAGAGCGCTAACATATCTTCATGGCCTGACTTGGGGTACACCTCCCAATCCCTTAAATTAACTTGCACATGTCAATCATTTTTGAGTTGCAGCCATAAACTGGGATAAATTATTGCACAGGTATGAACAGCTGAAAAATATTCTTTGTACAGAAAATTCATAAGGACTTTAAACATTATAATGGGGGATAGGTATACTTCCCACCTGTGTTTTCACCGTGTAGGAAAAGACACACAAAATACATTGGTAACCACTGGAAATGAGATTTGTTAAGTAGAAATGGGATTTGTTAAGTAGAATAGTACTTTACGTGGTACTACTTTATGAAGAGGCACTTTGTATATGAAGAGGTGTTATTGTGTACTTTCGTTTATAGGAAGGTATGGTTTGTGTCTTGGGTTTGAATATTGTTTGTAGTTGGTAGTGGGTGGTTTCTTGATAGTACATCATGTCCCAAGGGGAAGCTGTGGCCCAGGTGTCCGTGATTAGAAGCCGTTCTTGATGGCCTTGAGGCCCTGGCACAAAACTATTGCAAATAACCAGCGTTAGCCTCTGTCTTCCACTAGGTGGCAGACGTCTCCCAGTTCTGCCGACAGCAGGTGCCAGGAGAGGGACACAGAGCCTCTTTGGGCCGCTTTCTCCCTTTGCTTCCATCTGGAAAATCACTGCGCTGCTTCTGGCCAGATTTAGATTTCCAGCGCAAGCCATCATTACCTTGGTTAGCGGAGTGAAGGTAAGGTCGGTCTGTTAGCATTCCGGGAGAGAAGGTGACAAAGATCCTTTATATGTAGCACTGGAGAGAAAGGCTTGTTCTAATTTTTTTAGACAGTTTTTCAGAAATAGAAAAAAATTTCATGTTTTACAAGTAAAATTACAAAAGACTGAAAAAAAACACACACACAAGTATTACTGGTCCTATACAGGGTTATAGCTAAATGTTCAGATATGAGCATTGTGACCATAGAAGATATTTTGAGACATTTGTTTTCACAGTGTGATGAATATTTTTTTATTCACTTAAAATAATTTGAGAGGTGTACTCATAATTCCAGGATGAAGTGCAAGTGCGGTAAAATAACTGTAAAAATAAAATAAAACAAACAAGCAAAATGCACCACAAAATTGAATTTGCTCTATTCTCTTTTAGGGATTTTTTTTTTAATTTTAAAAATTAATTTACACCAAGTTAGCTAGCATATAGTGCTATAATGATTTCAGGAGCAGATTCCAGTGATTCATCCCCTATGTATAACACCCAGTGCTCATCCCAACAAGTGTCCTCCCTAATGCCCCTTACCATTTAGCCCATCCCCCCACCCACAACCCCTCCAGCAACCCTCAGTGATTCTATTTGAGTCTCTTGTTTCGTCCCCCTCCCTGTTTTTATTTTATTTTTGCTTCCTTTCCCTGATCTTCGTCTGTTTTGTATCTTAAACTCCACATATGAGTGAAGTCATATGATATTTATCTTTCTCTGACTAATTTTGCTTAGCATAATACCCTCTAGTTCCATCCATGTAATTGCAAATGGCAAGATTTCATTCTTTAAAAAAATTTTTTTTTAATGTTTATTTATTTTTGAGAGAGACAGAGACAGAATATGAGTGGGTTAGGGGCAGAGAGAGAGAGGGAGACACAGAATCCGAAGTAGGCTCCAGGCTCCGAGCTGTCAGCAGAGAGCCCAACTCTGGGCTCGAACTCACAAGGTGTGAGATCATGACCTGAGCTGAAGTTGGACGCTCAACCGACTGAACCACCCAGGTGCCCCAAGATTTCATTCTTTTTGATTGCCAAGTAATATTCCATTGTGTATATAAACCACATCTTCTTTATCCATTCACCTGTCAGTGGCTTTTTCCATACTTTGGCTATTGTCAATAGTGCTGCTATAAACATTGGGGTGCATGTACCCCTTAGAAACAGCACACCTGTAAGGGATTTTTTTTTTTTTACAAGAAGTTGTTTTCATTGATTCGTGTAGTACTCTGGTTGACATGTTTTGAAAGAAATACAGTTTAGATTTCACATTGAGATATATTTTCTCTGGTGTATAAGCATCAGAGGAAGAATTTAATAAGATAAGGCAACTCAACCTGAATTTTTGGGTTAATCTGGAGTAGTCATTAATTCTAGTAAACAGGTGGAAATATTTACAAATTTCGATCAGAGAAAAGTAGAAATTAGGATGGGGAAGAGTACTGTTAGATTCTGATGTGATGTGGGCCCCTCCCCTCTTACAGGGTCTACCAGATGTTTACCTGCTCCCCACACCCCCTTCATAGGAACTGAGAAGAGGCGCCAGGCCCTGGCCTCCTTTTCCTCTTCCTTTCTCCTCCCTCCCACCCACCAGTCCTCTGGTGTTTTTTAGTGATCCTTCTTTACTTCCCAATTATCTCTTTCCCCTTGTTTGTTAACTTAGTAATAAAAAAAACTGCAGGCAGGTTACCAGTGAGAAGACTGTACCCCGCAGCCTGCAGGCCTTCGCAGGAAAAGTGAATGAAAATTGAAGAGGAAAATCAAGGTGATGAAACTGACCTCATTAAATTGTTAAACTCCTTCAACCCTGCCTAAAACTGAGATGAGCTTTTCAGCTCATTTCCCTCCAAATTCACAGAAAAATGTCTGTGCCTGAAGAGAAAACACAGAGGATCCAGAGCTAAGATCTGGTGATATTCTGGCCAGTTTTTTAGCCAGGGTAAGATTTTCTCACCCAGTGATCCCTATTTTAAAATGAATAAAAAAGATTCTTATAAAAATGAGAAAGAAAAGAATATAAAAGGAAAGATTGGGATTATAAGTCTTGTTCAAGAGAATAGAAAATGCTATAGCTTCCCAGTTTTAATTCTTATTGTTTATTTAGATTTGGGGGATTTTTTTTTTTTTTTTTTTTTTAGTGTATAATGCTGATTCTAAAATCTACTTGATAAGCACTGATAAATACTAATGATTTTCACCAGGTCTCTTTTTGTTAAGCCCTGACACAGTGGCTAGAAAATTTACCAGGACATTAGAACCACCTGGGTGGGGGCCTAGCGTGGCTTTTAAAAATCCCAGGCCACACCCCAGAGTATTTAAATAAGAATCTCAGGTGGAGGGTTGAGACAGGGACACCAGAATTTTTTTTTTTTATTTTTTTAACGTTTATTTATTTTTGAGACAAAGACAGAGCATGAACGGGGGAGGGGCAGAGAGAGAGGGAGACACAGAATCGGAAGCAGGCTCCAGGCTCTGAGCCATCAGCCCAGAGCCCGACACGGGGCTCGAACTCACGGACCGGACCGTGAGATCGTGACCTGAGCTGAAGTCGGACGCTTAACCGACTGAGCCACCCAGGCGCCCCAAGGGACACCAGAATTTTTTAAAGGTGCTGCCACCCCAGATGATTCCAGTGTGTAGCCAAGGCTGAGAACCATTGCAGACTGGTTGCCTCCTGACCACTGCGTATAAATGACATTGTGAATGGTTGAGATAAAAGGATATAAAGAAGACAGGCTCGGGGCATCTGGGTGGCTCAGTGGGCTAAATGTCCGACTTCGGCTCAGGTCAAGATCTCAGGGCTTGTGAGTTCTAGCCCCACGTAGGGGTCTGTGCTGACAGCTTGGAACCTGGAGCCTGGAGCCTGCTTTCAGGCTCTGTGTCTCTCCCTCTCTCTCTGCTTCCTCCCCTGCTTGTGTTCTGTCTCTCAAAAATAAATAAACATTAAAAAAAGAAAAAAGACAGGCTCTCTAGTGCCCTCCTACAGAGAGGAGACTGGAAGGGAGTCAACAGGATTTGCTGACAGATACGGTAGAAATTTAACAGAAATTGTTGAGTCAAGTTTTTGACCCAAGAGAGATAGAATGATGAAGCTGCCTTTTATTGACATGGGCAGACTGCACGAATCCCCCCAAAAGGTGGGGCTGATTGGCGGGGGTGGGGGGAGAACTGGGTTTGGAACATATGAAATTTGAGATGCCCAAGAGGTAGCCTAGGCAAAAATCCAAGAAGGCAGTTCTGGAATCCAGGCTAGACGCACACATCTGGGAGTCTTCAGCATCGAGATGGTATTTAAGGCCTGGAGATCTGATGGTTACCTAAGCAGTAAGTGTAGACAAGGGAGAGGAATTAAGGGCTGAAGACCAGGGCCTGGCACACCCTGTAGGAGGTCAGAAGGATGAGGAGGGAGCAGGTGGGGTGATGAGAAGGAGCAGTGGTGAGGTAGGAGGACAGCCGGAACGTGGAGAGGCCATGTTAGGTAAGGTGAGGACTGAGCGTGGACCCTTGGCTTTCACTCCATGGAGGTTGCTAGAGGAAGGAGAGGAAGAGAAGTGTATGACAGGAGAGAAAATTCTGCCGTAGTGCAACGGATTTTTTCCAGCAGTGTTTAACATCAGATAGCTTGATTAGACTAGGGTTCAACAGGCAGGAGTGTGAAAGCACAGACAGGAAGGGAAGGTGGGAGTCCCAGAGAGGGAATTTTGCACATTAGGACCTTGGAATCAAAGTAGCATAACGGAGGGGAGACTGTTGCATTGACGAGGGTGTGGGTTGATGGTCCATGGGTCCTAAAAGATCTGAAGAGCACAGGTTGGGGGAATGATCGCAGATCACCTGGGAGGAGAGCAGTTGGGCCAGACTGAGATTTTGAGACAGAGAAACAGTGAGGGGTGAGGGCAGTGTCTGGTGACCTAGTTACCTAGTCTTTAATGAATGAAAGTGAGTAACTAGGAAGTGGGGAAAAAATGTTGATGACAGAAGGAAGATGATGAGGGACAGAGTTTAAGATGCATGAGGATGATGGGTAGAAATAGGAATGCGAGCAGCGTTGAAGCCTGCCAGTCTCCCTCCCTGTCAGGTGAGGGCTCTTGGGAGCTTGTGTTCCCAGGGGTGCTATGGCCAGAGGCAGAAGAGCACTGCTTGCTGGCTGTCACAGAGGGGAGCAAGAAGGCAGATCTGAGAAATTCCATCCTGGAGGGAAGTCCAAACTGAATCATCAGTCCACGTCAGGGGCCATGTACAAACCCCAAATGTCAGGGTGTGGAGGACCTGGAAACTGAGTGGGAGAGACAGTGGTATGGGCAAGGAGGAGGGGGCCTGGGAGTTTCCTGGAGACAGAGCAATGACCTGCTTTTTTGTGCCGGGACTCTTCAAATCAACCCCAGTGAAGTCTAGCGTGGGTGGGCGTGGTTCATTTACAAGGGCAGGAATGGAATCAGCGGAAGGCATGGTTTTCAAAGAGTAGTAATTACTACACAATGACAAAATTAGAAAGAATGAAAGGAAATTAAACGTTGTAAAATACAGAGGCCGTGCCTTTTGAATCAAGAATAGCCACTTAAGCTGTTTGGTTATGTAATATTTCATTCATTAGGCATTGAATTACCTCTGGCTGTATGTACCATTTCTGTGAAGTTAATTTTGATTCCATTATGAGAGAATTAATCAAATCCAGTGAAAGAACAACTGTTCTCATTGCTATCTACAGGAGGAGGGGTGTGAGCCAAAAGTCTTTTTGTGGTTTTAATATTTTTGATTTCAACTTAATAAAGAAGAGGAGCCTGAGGGATCAGAAAAGAGGTCAGGTTTTGCTTTTTCCACTTAAAGTACATAAATAGAACAAAGAAGAAGTTGTGAGATGTGGACAACTGTAAATACATAAAATCAGCCTGGAACATACTAGATACTGATGGGAAGCACAAGCACCAAGCATTCACGGTCCCACTGAGAACAGAGTAATTATCTCAGCAATTTTTGTTGATGTGTGCTAACTACATGCCAGAGACTTTGCCAGGCATTAGGCATATATAAAAAATAAATAAGAGGTACTGGGGTGCCTGGGTGGCTCATTCGGTTAAGCGTCCCAACTTCAGCTCGGGTCATGATCTCGTGATTCGTTGAGTTCAAGCCCTGAGTCGGGCCCTGTGCTGACAGCTCAGAGCCTGGAGCCAGTTTTGGATTCTATGTCTCCCTCTCTCTCTGCCCTTCCCTTGCTCACGCTCTATCTCTCTCTCTCAAAAATGAATAAACTTACAAAAAAATTTTTTAATTAAAAAAAATTAAAAATTAAAAATAAATAAATAATAGGTCCTTTTTGTTCTCACAGTTCACCATCTATTGGAAAGGCTGATCCACACACAAAAAAACCCAATTTCTGTATAAAGTGGGAAGTACAAGAATCTAAACTGTAATTTAAAATTTATCTTTGAGACAAATGACTAGATGTCAGTCGTGGAAATAGTATGGTATAGAGGATAGAATGCTGGATTGAGAATAGGGAACCTGGCTTCCCGCCCCGGCTCTGCTACTAACCTGCTGAGTGAGACTTGCCAAGCTATTGCTCTGCTTGAAGTCTTCATTTCACCTCTCAAACGAGTTAAGTTCCTGTGCAGTGGTCTCTTTCAGCCTGAAAACTCTATGATTCAAGGTGTTATAAATTTGGTAATATAAACATATCTTTTCCTAAAATAGTTGGCCTCGAGTATAACTTAGATGTTTTGTTTTTGGAGTGTTTGCTTTATACTAACTTTAAGAATAAACATGTATTCTTTAAGAGGAGATGTGAGAAAGAACTCTGTAGACTTATGAGGTAAAACGGCTACATTTCTATTTATTAATAATCATGCTAATTTTCTTGACCCAGAGACCTCACGTGTTTTCCCTCTCTCTCTCTCTCTCTTTTTGGATATATTACCCTGGAGTATGAAATCTTAGCAGAAGGGGGACCAAAATTAAATTAGCCCCTTATCTAAAGATTTAGATGCCCTGGCATAAACCTCTCAAGGATAATAAACTAACCATTTCCCTATGGATGGTGAAATTCTGGTTTGCATAATTATTTCCTCATGATTTAATTGAAAATATGAAAGATGAAGCACACAGATACCAGGGACTCTAATACAGGATAACACATTTCCATCTTTTGTCTCTATAGCCCTCACAGCCTGTAAGGTTTCAATGCAAATAGAAATGCCCGGGAAAGATGGGGCTGAACTGAGGCGTGGAGGTGGGCCATGCTGTGGTCTATGTAAGCTTAGGAGACTCTAGGAGTCTATGGAGGGCAGAGGCCAACAGCTGTCTTTTCCCTCTTCTGACGTATTCCTAATCCTGCCTGTAAGCACCCCTCCACAGGACTTGGGAGTGCCACTCAAGCATTCACACCCTCAGACCTGGCAGCACAGGAACTGGGTGGCTTTCTGAATAGACCCACTGAACAGCTCTCTCCTGCAGCCTGAACTCTGTATTTCAGAGACACAACCTGCTAGAAACCTGACAGCCATCCTGAGCTCCTCTCTTTTCTCCTCCCTCATGTCTAAGAGGGTTTTTGCCACCTAGATAGTCTTTCTTCTGGGTCCCCTTTGTGCTTACTATTCTCACTGATGTAACTCTGGCAAGAGCCTCTCCTGCTTCCCAGCCATGCCCTCTCCATATCCACCCTCCACAGTGCTGCTAGATTCTTCAACATGGCATTCAAGGCCGTTCCTTTTTTGGCCTCTGATACCCCCAGAGTCTCACCTCTCACTTTTACTACCTTCATGCCTAGATTCCAGCAACACTGGTGGTTCCCTGTTTCATCTATTTCTACATGCCTCCTGCTTGCCTGTACTGCCCCTGTCCTGACATTTTAGCACATAATAGGTGCTCACTGTATGCACGTTAAATGGAACTAAATTTTATTTTATTCTTTCCTTCTTTACCAGCCATATAACCCTTTTATTTTTATTTTCAAAAATATGTTTCTAGAGAATAGAGAACTTTTTTTCACTTTTCACACATATCCTAATATTAATAATAGCAAATGTTTCATTTGTTGAGTGTTTTCCGAATACCAGGTACCTTTCTAAGAATTTTACATACACTATTTCCTTTATTCCTCACAACAGTCATGTGAGGGAGGTATTATTGTCTTTATTCTCTGCATGAAAGGTCTTAGCTTCAGAGATGAAGCAACTTTACCAAGGTCCAGCAGCAAACAGAACATGGCTGCAGACCTGGGTCTCCTGAGAGCAAAGCATATGCTTTTATCTTGCATCTGCCTCTTACTAATCGCTGTTACCATGTGTTGAATGTGCTTTGGCAACGTAATATCAGTCAATTGTTTTAAAAATGCAGCTTTTCTAAGTTTATTTATTTATTTTGAGAGAGAAAGAGGGAGAGCACATGAGAGTGCTAGGGAGGAGCAGAAAAAGAAGGAGAGAGAGAATCCAAAGCAGGCTCCATGCTTAGCGTGGAACCCCATGTGGGCTCAGTCCCCTGACAGTGAGATCATGACCTGAGCTGAAATCAAGGGTTGGACGCTTAACTGACTGAGTCACCTGAATGCCTCTAAAAATGCAGTTTTTAAAATGCACCGTATGTGAATACCTTCTCTTGTTTAAAAGGAAAACATCACAGAAAGAGTTCTTTGACTGCTGATTCCCAAACCCATCCCGTAGCCAAAAAGACACTACTGAGTTTTGTGTGTAGTCTTCCAGATCTTTCCCTGTGCTTTTACATACATAGTACACACTTGCAGTGTATTAATTAGGATAAAAGCAAGCTAGTTCAGCAAAGGGGCCCCCAAAGACAGTTGATTAAAGAAAGTCAACGTTTATGTTCTCTCACATAATAGTCCCAAAGTGAAGAGTTCATGTAGAAAGATGGCTTTGCCCACATGGCCAATCACAGACCTTCCTTGTGTGCTACCCTTCTCTGCATGATTGAAGATAGGTCAATGGTAGCTCTAAATCCCATCATCAGGAAGAGAGGAAATGCATGGAGGAGCTGACACCTGGTGTTGTAAGGAATAGAACTAAAAGGGGCAAACCTCACTTTTACTGCTTTTCAACTAGTTGGATATGAACATACCAAATTTTAGAAAATTCTGTTGAATAACTTATTGTACTGGGTAGTTGTACTTATTTACATGATTGCCAGCAGTATATGAGAGTCTTCTTTTCTGATATTCTCATTATCACTTGATGTTATTGGATTGAAAACATTTTAGCAATTGGAAGGATGAGAAATGATCTCATTTTTTCCTTTATTTTTAAATTAAAAAAATTTGTTTTAATGTTTATTTATTTTTGGGAGAGAGAGAGCACGAACAGGGGAGGGGCAAAGAGAGAGAGATAGAGACACAGAATCTGAAGCAGGCTCCAGGCTCTGAGCTGCAGCAGAGTCTGACGTGGGGCTCGAACACACAAACCAGGAGATTGATGACCTGAACTGGAGTCAGACACTTAACCAACTGAGCCACCCAGATGCCCTGATTTCATTTTATTCTGTTGAATTTTTTTTTTTACTGCTTTGTAATTCTTTCTCCATATTAGACTCTAATATTTTATTAGAGATATGAATGCCAAACTACTTTTCTCAGTCTTTAACTTGTCTGTTAACCTTATTTATGGTTGGCTTTCTCAGCCTCTGCACTATTAACATATTGGGCTAGATAATTCTTTGTTGTGGGGGTTGTCCTATGCACTGTAGGATTCTTGGCAGTGACCCTGGCCTCATTATCTTAGATGTCTGTAATATCCAACCTCCCCTCCCCAGTTTTGGCAGGCAAAAATGTCACCAGGTATTGCCAAATGTCCCTTGGGAAGCAAAATTGTCCCCAGTCAAGAACTATTGTTTATACAAAGCTTAATTCTTAGTATGATTATATTGATAAGGCTTTTTCTTACAATTTTACTTTTTTGTGACTTATTTAAGGAAGCCTTTCTTAACCCCCAGATAATAAAGGCATGCTTTTTAAATTTTCTTCTAGTACTTTTATAGTTTATTGTTCTTTAAAAAGTATTTAGGTCTCTAATGCCCCAGAAATTATTTTCGTGTGAAATGGAAAGTGTGGATTTGTAGCAAAGCCAGTTTCTGTGCATCCCCGGTCTTCCAGGAGCAGCCAGGATGCTGGCCACCTGCCCTGTTGCTGGCCAGAGGGACCCTGGAAATGGCTCACTTTGTTCTCATGGTCATAAAGCCATAGCCACTGATCCCATAGCCTGAGGAGCCCCTTGTAGCACTGACTGACAAGGAGAGTCCCTCATCCCTGCACCTTGGTTAGATGGGATATGTGGACGCTCGGACTTCTCCAGTGGCTGCCTGGAGGGGGCACAATCAAGAAGTGTAAGGGAGTCAAGGCCCTAGTAGGTGGACTTCTATAAAGGAAGAGAAGAGGGGAAGGGGAAGGGGAAGTGTGGTTGCCTGTCCTCATCCCATGGAGCTCCAAGATGCAGTGGTTTCTTTTTCTTTTCTTTTCTTTTTTTAATTCCAGTGCTCATTCTAAGATTGATTGATTGATTGATTTAATTTATTTTTAATTTACATCTGAGTTAGTTAGCATATATTACAATAATGTTTTCAGGAGTACATTCCGGTGATTCACCCCCTATGTATAACACCCAGTGTTCATCCCAAGTGTCTTCCTTAATGCTCCTTGCCTTTCACCCATCCAGGAACGCTCAGTTTGTTCTCTGTATTTAAAAGTCTCTTATGTTTTGTCCTCCTCCCTGTTTTTATATTATTTTTGCTTCCCTTTCCTTATGTTCATCTGTTTTGTATCTTAAATTCCACATATGAGTAAGTCATGATATTTGTCTTTGTCTGACTGACTTATTTCGCTTAGCATACCCTCTAGTTCCATCCACGTAGTTGCAAACAGCAAGATTTCATTCTTTTTGATTGATGAGTAATACTCCATTGTATATATAAACCACACCTTCTATATCCATTCATCAGTCGATGGACATTTGGGCTCCTTCCATACTTTGGCTATTGTCGATAGCGCTGCTATAAACATTGGGGTGCATGTGTCCCTTCAAATCAGCACACCTGTATCCCTTGGATAAATACTCAGTAGTGCAATTGCTGGGTTGTAGGGTAGTTCTATTTTTAACTTTTTGAGGAACTTCCATAGCGTTTTGCAGAGCAGCTGCCCCAGTTTGCATTCCCACCAACAGTGCAAAAGAGATCCTCTTTTTCTGCATCCTCACCAACATCTGTTGTTGCCTGAGTTGTTAATGTTAGCCATTCTGACAGGTGTGAGGTGGTATCTCATGGTTGTTTTGATTTGTATTTCCCTGATGATGAGTCATGTTGAGCATCTTCTCATGTGTCTATTAGCCATTTGGATGTCTTCTTTGGAAAAGTGTCTATTCATGTCTTTTGCCCATTTCTTCACTGGATTCTTTGTATTTTGGGTGTCGAGTTTGATAAGTTCTTTATAGATTTTGGATACTATCCCTTTATCCGATATGTCATTTGCAAATATCTTCTCCCATTCCATTGGTTGCCTTTTAGTTTTGCTGGTTGTCTCCTTTGCAGTGCAGAAGCGTTTTATTTTGATGAGGTCCCAATAGTTCATTTTTGCTTTTGTTTCCCTTGCCTCCGGAGATGTGTTGCATAAGAAGTTGCTGCAGATGAGATCAAAGAGGTTTTTGCCTGCTTTGTCCTCTAGGATTTTGATGGCTTCCTGTCTCATGTTTAGGTCTTTCATCCATTTTGAGTTTATTTTTGTGTATGGTGTAATAAAGTGGTCCAGGTTCATTCTTCTGCATGTTGCTTTCCAGTTTTCCCAGCACCATTTGCTGAAAAGACTGTCTTTATTTCATTGGATATTCTTTCCTGCATTGTCAAAGATCAGTTGGCCATATGTCTGTGGGTCTATTTCTGGGTTCTCTGTTCTGTTCCATTGATCTGTGTGTCTGTTTTTGTGCCAGTACCGTACTGTCTTGATGATTACAGCTTTGTAATACAGTGTGAAGTCCGGAATTGTGATGCCTCCAGCTTTGGTTTTCTTATTCAGGACTGCTTTGGCTATTTGGGGTCTTTTCTGGTTCCATATACATTTTAGGATTATTTGTTGAAGCTCTGTGAAGAATGCTGTGTTATTTTGATAGGGACTGCATTGAATATGTAGATTTGTTTGGGTGGTCTTGACATTTTAACAATATTTGTTCTCTCAATCCATGAGCATGGAATGTTTTTTCCATTTTTTTGTGTCTTCTTCAATTTCTTTCATAAGCTTTCTATAGTTGCCAGTGTATAGATTTTTCACCTCTTTGGTTAGGTTTATTCCTAGGTATTTTATGGGTTTTGGTGCAGTGGTAAATGGGATCGATTCCTTGATTTCTCTTTTTGTCAAGATGCAGTGGTTTCATTTGGCCTCTTTGGAGACATGGTGTGAGACCAAGTGATGAGCTGTGTTGATGGCAAAGCTGTGGCCAGCTCACTAACTCACCTCCATGCATCTGCTCTCACTTTTTCCCACAGTGCAGGGTTAGCATATTGGCTCTTCGTGGGGTCTGTCTGGAGCTAGAATCTTACTTGAACCTTTATCCCATGTGGATAACTAATTTCTCTAACAGCTTTTATCAAACTCTTCATTTTTTTTTCCACCTTGAAGATGATTTCAGCTGCAAGTAACAGAAGTTGCAACTGAAAGTAGCAGGGCCAGGACTTGAGTCAGACAACTGAGGGACTCACCTTGGGTGCAGATTTGGGACTGGGGGGGCACCAAAAAACAGTAATAAAGATTTATACCATTTTAATGTAGGGTTTTAAAACATCAACATTAATGCAAAAAAATCCATGATGAACAAAATATCAAAATTTTAAATGAGGACAGAATCTGATCCTACACCTGCTTGATTTACTCACTTCCTCCTAATCCTGGCCCTTAAACAATGAGAAATTCCTATATTACATAACAAGAAATCTATAGGAAGAAAAGGGAAGGCTCCAGGCTCCTTAAAATCATTAGCTCAGCTGTGTCCTCCAGGACCAGATGCCTTTCGTCTTCTGTTCTTCTGCCTTCAATATCAGCTACAGCTCAAGGCTGGTTTCCCATGGGATTGTAACTTAGGCAGCATTCCAGGAATTACATTCAGAGGTGACTAGTACAGAGGCAAAGAAGGGACCCACCTTCTGGTGGAATTCTACTTGGTTGTGTTTTGGACACAAATGAGGAAGTTTTGTGTGAATTAGTTCAATGACATGTTTTCTTCCCAAACATGGTTTAGTTTTCCTGAAAGACTGAGTTTTGAGGATGAGAATAATGATAGGAAAAATGGAGACTTAATTTTGTGATGTGGGGGACACTTCAGGGAGAGTGGTTCTGAGTAGGCTCTGGGAAGCTAGAGGAAATGCAAGAGCACTGGGAACTCTGTAGGGGAGACCACATGCCAGAAGGAAGGGAGGGGAATGAGAGAGAGGTACAAGAAAAGGGGGCTGAGTAATGTCTCTGGACAGTATATAGGACCTGCCCTGCTCCTCCACACCCTCAGGAACCTTTGATAAGAGTCCCATTTCCAGACAAGCCTAAGCTGTCATTTGACCTTCAGGATGTGGCCATTCTTTTGACTGCTCCAGTGCTATTTACATGGAAACTTGGGGACATTTTCTAAGCTGGCTAGGCAGGGTCCTAGGAAAGTGATAGTGCTGTGTGTGTGTGGCGGGGTGTTTCTCTGGTGGCAATGATGGCTCACAGCATGAAAACCTCATCCTCCCTGTCTCCTAATGGGACAGTCCAGGCCAGGTCTGGACAATCCTCTTTTGGTTACCTGTCACACTGAATTAGTCTGGCTCTTTGTAGGCTCAGGATCATGACTGCAGTCTGGGGCTCACTGGACCCATGCCGACTGCTTGCTGATCTCAATGAAGCCAGTGTTGCCAGTTTGAAGTGATGCGTCCAGCCTTGTTCTTAATCTGACTCTCCACTCATTCCTCTCCAGGCATGGGGGGTGGGAGGAGGCAATTTATTTGATTGCCTTTGGGAGGCACTGAACACTTGTGGCCTGGCCAGCCACCCTCCACTTTCAGTCTCTTTTGGAGCCACCTATCTATGGAATGGACTTATTTTGATCTGCTTTCTGCTGTATACCATTTGCCCTGACCCAGTCATGGAGGCTTCTGATGGCTCAGCTGGGGATGAGGGGTGGGTGCTTGTAAGTCATTGCAGTTACACATCTAGGCTACATGCTTCACTCCAGCTATGTAAGTAGTAAAGATGTCTGATTCCCTTTTTTTCCCCTCTCTTACAACGGTTCTGAATTACTGGCCCCTAAAACCCTAACCGAACAATGGAATTTATTCCAAAGGAAAAAAGGACATAAAGTAACTCCTTCCACTGGGGCCTTTAAATTTACTCATTTATTCAGTAGACATGTATTAAAGTCATATTTGGTGGACAGTATGGTGGTAGGTGCTGGACATGTTGTGGGGTCAAATTCCAGCCTCATGGAGATAATATCCTGTGTGTGTGTATGTGTGTGTGTGTGTGTGTGTGTGTGTGTGTGTGTGTGTTTGGTCAATAAACAGATAATCCCCCAATTCGTTTATTATAAATGTTAAGGAATTTTACTGTGAAAGAAAAGTGCTATAAGAGTACTGTTGGGGTGCCTGGGTGGCTCAGTCGGTTGAGCGTCCGACTTTGGCTCAGGTCATGATCTCATGGCTAGTGAGTTCCAGTCCCACTTCGGGCTCTGTGCTGGCAGCTCAGAGCCTGGATCCTGCTTCAGATTCTGTGTCTCCCTCTCTCTGTGTCCCTCCTTGCTTATTCTCTGTCTCTCAAAAATAAATAAATGTGAAAAAAAATTTTTTAAGAGTCACTGTTGCTGCTCAGCCAGATCAGCCTGTCCTCAAACAGCCTCAAAGACACCCAGCCACCCTCCTCACCTCAATATCCTGTTTCCCACAAGGCACAGGGACACTGTGCAAAGTGAGCCTTGGTAATACCCTATGCGTCCCCAGGGTAGATATGCAAGTTATACTCACAGTCGTTCTGCATTACAGAAATATCTTTAATTAGAGATGTTAAATTGCCAAATTAAAAGAAGAGGAAACAATTGCCAAAAAAAAAAAAAAAGAGTTGAGGATAGGATCACATCAAGGAAATAATTGCTTAATAACCCCTGTTGTAGTCTTCCAAGAATATGAACAGGAACATTCTTTTTTGGTCTCTAAGGGTTCAGAGCAGGCGTCAGGCTCCTCTCAGAAGTCAGGAGCAATTCCTAAGCTGTGCTGTAAAGTATGTGGGTATGGAGAGAGGGACCCATGAGGCCGGGAGAGCCTCCCATTCAAAAGCGTCTTTTCAATGTTCCCACTAACTAGAATTTTTTCTTGGTTAGCAAATAACCTATTCTTAAGGTTAAATCTGTTAATAATTTCTTTCTTAGTATAAATTAAGATTATCTGTATTGGGATACTAGGAATTTGAGTTGAGGAATTGAGAAAATAATAATAATGATTATTGTTTATGGAGAACTGAAAGAACTGATTCCATGAATTAGGTGATAAAGGATTTTTTGAGGTTGGTACTGTTATCATTCCAATGGATTTCAAGAAAGTAAGTGACTTGCTTATGGTCATAGCCCTCCCTATTAATTGGCAGAGTCATAATTGGAAACCAGAATATTCTGACTTCAGAATCAAGTCAGTGCTTAAGTCTTGCTGAGCACTGCTGGGAAGGAAGGGAGAGATCATCTCTGCAAGGTCAGGAGGCAGGGTGAGAGTGTAATGGAATAATAATGATAATATTAACACACATGTAGCTTCAGTTTATTGGGTACCTACTGTGTGCAACTCATATCCTATATGTCATATCCTTAACCCTCTTAATAACCCTACAAGGAGAGCCTTGTGATCCCCATTGTACAAATGAAGAAAGGGAGGCATGACCATACTCAAAGCTATACATCTTTGTATAGCTTTGGGGGTCAGAAGACAGCTTGGATTCCCAGGCAAAATGGTACCCCCTGAATTCCATTACCAGGGGCATAAACTGCTGGTATTGTTTGGAGGACATGCTGTTGGAGGCAAGAAGGAGCCTCAACTTCATGACTGTGACATAAGCCACCTTGGGAAGCAATTGAGACCCAAGAACTAGAATTCTGTGAAGTTTATTTTCCTATTCTGAATTTGTTATGTTTCTGTATCTAATTAGCTCAGAGCTACATTTAGAGTTTAATCTGCAGATCTTCCTTAGGGAGTTTTGGGTCTATGGCAGGAACTCAGTTTACATATGTAGCCTTAGATCTGGAGGGAAGCATGGGGAAGAATGGTAGGAGGAGGAGCCTCTGATAAAATTAGGTGGTCTCCGTGGCTGCCTGAGAATGGGCTAGTCTGGATATGTGTCAACTTTGCCTCATCTTCCCCAGAGCCTCAGTTTCTCCCAAAATGGCCTAGAAATCCCCAAGTTGCTTGATGTTACCCTGTCCAGGTCATCAGAAGATACCCCATCCAAAGCCACTCATGAATATGAGCCCCTGGGAAATATGAAGGGTACCATAAGTCTCTTTTTAAAAATGCACTAACCTCCTGGGGAGAAATACTGTGTGCAACGGCAGCTTTTCATAGGGACTGAACCCAGAGCCCTGAGCCTCCAGTTTGTTGCTGGAGGCTGCAGTAACTGGGCTCCTGCTGCTATTGCTGCTGGTATTTGTGCCCAAGCTCCTTTGGTGGTCCAACTACTGCTTCAGTTCCTTCTTCATGGACAAAGCCCAGGGACTCTTGCCATGCTACTCAAGTCCCAGCAGACAGATTGGGTTCCTCAATTTCTCTCGGTGTGTAAATGCTACTAAATGCCAAGTGATACCAGGCCATATTCACAGATTTAGTAGTTTAATTAACTGTGTTTTCTGGAAGTAGAATTAGGCATGCTAATCAGACCTTAAGTGAAACATAAGCCAGGCTGTCTGATGAGAAAGTGCTTTGCTGACAACTTCATTAAACATATATGAGGAAGTGAGTCAAGCATTTCAGCAGAGAGGAAATCCAGTAGACAGTGGGCAGGAAATAATAGGAACACCAGCAGGGCTTAGAGATACATGAACATGAAGCATAGTTGTAAAGATGAGAATAATTGGCTTCGGCATGGATGCATGCCAGTATAGAGGAGTAATGAGGCTTTGTTTATTCACTCATTAAAAAAAATATTTATGGAGGTATTTTTTCCATCCCAGGTACTGTACTAGACAATGGAAAATGGGATGAACAATAAGATCTAGTATTGGCCTTCTGGGTACTTACCAAACGTAATGGATTGACATTTTCAGGAAGTTTTTAAACAACTTTAGGCAAGTAGGCAATTTGGGCAAATTATTTACTAATATTATTTTTAAAATCTCTGTTTTGAATTTTTTAATGTTTGTTTTTGAGAGAAAAAGAAAGAGCATGAGTTGGGGAGGGGCAGAGAGAGCAGGAGACACAGAATCTGAAGCAGGCTCCAGCTCCAAGCTGTCAGCACAGAGCCCAACGTGGGGCTTGAACACATGACCTATGAGATCATGACCTGAGCCGAAGTTGGACACTTAACCAACTAAGCCACCCAGCCACCCCTTAAAATCTCTATTTTGAAATGTACAGAGTGTATAAAACACTAATGTAAAGTTTAATGAAAAATAATAAAACAAAGACCTGCACAGCTGTGTTTCAGTTTAAGGAACAGAACATTACTAAAATCTCAGAAGCCTCCTGTGAACCCCTTCCTAATTTAATTCTCATCTCAACCCCACCTAAAGGAAACTACCTTGACATTGGTGTTAACTTACTTCTTCCTAATTGTTTTCCTTTTGCATGTTTTTCTGAAAAATATTTTGGGAATCCAAAAAGTATGTAAGTGAATCTAAAGATCATTTTGGTGAGAATTCATTATGATATTAAATCTTTCTATCCAGGAATATTACATATCTCTCCATTTGTTTAGGGTTTTCAGTATTGCAATAAAGTTTTATATTTTTTCGGCACAATGTGTTACATCTTTTGTTAGTTTTTTTTTTTCCCTAGCTAACTACATCTTAAAAAAAGTATCTTAAAAAATTATGATTTCTTGACTAATTGTTGAGGTTGTAGATCAATGCCATTGGCATTTTCATATGGGTTTTGTAAGCAGCAATTTTTAAACCCTGTTACTAATTAATAATTTCCTATGGCTTACATGTAGACAGTCATAGGAGATGCAAATACTGACAATTTTATCCCTTTCAAATCCATTTTTGGTATATTTTTCTTGTCTTACTGTACAGGCTAAGATCTCTAGTACAGTGTTCAGTGGAAGCAGTATTAAATAAACATCTGTGTCTTGTAACAGACAGTGCCTAACAGTGAAATGCTGGAAGCAGTACATTTAAGTATGCTTTGCTACCAGACTACCAGTTATTTTTAGAGATCCTTTGACAAGTTAGAGACTTTCTATTTCCATTTTCTTAGGTTTTTTTTTTTTAATCATGAGTGGATATGGAATTTTATTGAATGCTTTTCTCATATCTATTGAAATAATCATTTTGATTAATTGATATTTAATTTTAAGTCAAACTTTCATTCCTGAGAAGGAAAACCAACTTGATCATGTTACATTATTATTTTATGCATTTTGGGATTCAGAATTATAATATTTTCCTTAAGGTATTTACATTTGTGTTCATGAGTTTACCTGACCTGGGTGATTTATTTCCTGTTTTTTAAAGTTTATTTATTTATTTTCAGAGAGGGCGGGTGGGGGGTAGGGAGAGAGAGAGAGAATGAGTACGAGCAGGGGAGAGGCAGAGAGAATCCCAGGCAGACTCCATGCTGTTAGCACAGAGCCCGATGCAGAGCTCCAGCTCACGAATCATGAGATTATGACCTGAGCCAAAATCAAGAGTCAGATGCTTAACCGACTGAGCCACCCAAGCACCCCTGATTTCCTTTTTGTTCTGTCTTTGTCTGGGTTGGGTACGAAAGATGGTAGCTTGAGAATATGAGTTGGGTAACTAACATTTCTTCTTTTTAAAAAATATTTAAAGTTTATTTATTTTGAGACAGAGACAGTGCAAGTGGGGGAGGGGAAGAGACAGAGGGAGAGAGAGAATCCCAAGCAGGCTCTGGGCTGCCAGTGCAGAGCCTGACTCGGGGCTTAAACTCATGAAACTGTGAGATTAAAGCCTAAGTCAAAACCAAGAGTTGGACACTTAACTGACTGAGCCACCCAGGTGCCCCCGTTTCTTCTTTTTATGTTTTCTGGAAGAGCTTATGTAAGATTAGAGTTATTTTTTACTTGAATATTTGATAGAATTTGCCTGTGAAGTTCTCTGGGCCTAGTTTTCTTTTGGGGAAGGTTTTAAAATGTTAATTAAATTTATGTCATGGTTATAAGAATATTCAGATTTTCTGTTTCTTCAGTTATTGTAGGTAAGGACTCCCCTCCATCCTCCAGAACTGATATGTTTCATCTGGTTTTCAAATTTACAAAAAGTTGTTTATCATTTTCTGATCTTAGTATCTGTGTTTTAATAAACAACCCCAAATCCCAGATAGGCGCAATATCTTTTCCCTGAACCAATTTTCCAGCGAAAGGATTTATTGATTGCCACACTGCTAATTCAACCTCTACTTCCAGCCACTATTATCAATTTTTGAAGGACCTGATCTCTGAATTCTGATGTCTATACCTTGCCTGGTGTTTGCCCCTAAACTGAGTTTTTACTGACCTTTGTGTGCCCAAACTTCTTCAGTATTACCTTTTACTGTTTATGGGTGAGAAGTGGTTGCCTCCTGTACTATACAAGTCCCTGAATTTGTGGGCTTTGTTCTCTTTCACCCCTTTCTGAAAGCCAACCAAATCTTCCTTGTGCTCCTTTCTTCCTGTTGGCACTTTCTGAATGCAGCCAACCGTAACCAAAACATGTAGGTAACATTTTGTCTTCTGAGCTTTTTCCCTAGGGTTACAAATTCACTAGGTGCATGAGCTGCCTTCCAGGTTCCTGTAGTGACAATTCTACCAAATGCTTCCTAATGTATAAAACAGATTGCTATTCTAGCCTCTACTCAGTTTCCTTGCCAGTGACCACTAAGCCAGTGTCACCCATTGAGGGTATTTGTTATTATTTTTCTTATTAGCAGAGTCCCCCTTCTGATACTAATTTCTGTGCATGTCAAGGGAAGCCTAGGTTGCGCTGCAATGCTAAATGACTTCAAACTTGACAAGTTCAGTGTAGGTCGGCAGAGGCTCTGCCCCTCATAGTCACTCTTTGACAAATGTTGCCATGATCACAGCAGCAGGGAAAAGAGTGGCTTGCCTGGCTGCTCATGGCCCTATTCTTCATCCTTTCCTTGTTTTGCTCTGTAGTGTAGGAAGCTGACACAGGTTCCCATGTCAGCTGGCTTCTCATGGGTTTTCCAGTGAGAGGTACTGGGGGGAAAGGACTGGGTATTTCTGAGATTCTGAAAGGAATCTGAGATGGCTGAGACTACCATAACAGGGTCTGTCCTTTCCCATCCCACACGTAGTTCTTGAGCTGAGGCTTGAAGCCTGGGAGGGCTCCTCTCAGTTTCAGCAGGTGGCCCTTACACCTGTTCCCTAGGTTTCCACTTGGGTGGAGTCTTCTTTTGGTGGTGAGTCTTTGCCAGCCTTTTTGGTTTGTTTGGTTTGCTTTCAGGATGCGTTTGAGGGAGACTTAACAACTTCATGCTGCTACCATTGTTCTTTTTCAGAAGTCCCCTGGGGCCACTTTAAATTCTCTGCTTGGGTGTTTGGACCACAGAGTTGATGTGGATTTAGACTGTGAACCCATGAGAGCACTCTGTGGTTATGAGATCTCAAGGAGAATATTTTTTCCTGTTCCACCCACCATCAAGATGGAGGCGGACTATCCCTTTCAGCATGGAGGGGTTTGGTTTTTATTTCATCCTGAGGGTGTAGGCCTTTGCAACCTCAGCTTTGTGCAGGGTTTTCCATTTGATGCCTACCCTGGGTAGTAGCTAGGATTTATACTCCCCACTCACCCCTGGCCATGTACTCTGCAGTTTTATTAAATGTGTCTCTAGGATTTAGCACAAACCTTCCATACAGAATTTCATACTTGCTTACCACCTAGAGTTCCTGCTCTCATTTCATTTTTGGACTCTGTAGATTCCTTTGTGACACCTCAGTGATGCATTTAAAATATTTTAAGAAACATTTTATCCTGCATTTCAGCTTATTCGATTGTGAAGGTTATTCTGAGTATCTAATCTGTTCCTAATGCCAGAAAAAGAAGCCTACTTCTGGTCTTTTTATTCTTTCTGTAGCACAGTAGGAAAAGTCATTGGGACAGTAGTCCCTATTTTAAAGTGCTATGACCATACCAAAAAGACAGGGGAAATAGATGCCTGGGTTAGTATTGATTACTAGATAGTAACAAGTAAATTGATAAGGTTAGTCATTTATTCCCTTGTCTGGAATTCCTCAGGTCCTCTTGTCTGCTGGAAGGTGGGGAATTATGTTTAATGAATTTAAATAAAACTGGTTTGAAACCCCATCTCAAATTAAAAACAGAAACACATACTTGCTACAGTAGAGCTAAGGATTTGGGGGTAGAAGAGGCTTGCATTCAGTATTGCTAAATTTAATAAGTAACAATACTACTTTTTAAAGTATTGGTATATTGCAGGCAATATTTGAGATAATACATATTCCAAAAATGTTTGTTATCATAAATTAAGATTTAAGCTGGTGTCCTTTATTTCATCTGGAAACCCTGCTGTCATTTCTTCTAGTCACCTCTTGCTCACATTTTCTGCTTCCACTGAATTCTGCTTCTCTTTGTTTCATTTTTCATAGATATTCCCTTCTCTCTGCTCTTGGTTACTCTCAAGGGAACAATTCCTTTTTCTGATTTCTATGAAATACTTCGTGGACTTATACTGATGACTTGGAGGTTGATGTCAGGTTTGTGTGATATTGCAGCAGAGCCCAGCAGGCAATTTAAAATAGAATATTAACTACCCCTTTTCTTCAAGATCAAGAGCTAGGCCACAACTTTGAGTTTCTGCGTAGCAATCTGTTCTTGGCCACTGTACCTCTTTTTCTCTCTTCATCCTCTTATATCTCTTCCCCCAGTTTCTCTCATGTTCACAGACACAGCCCCACCCCTTCCACAAAAACTTATTTACTGTGTAGAACAATTTAATTCTTTTTTCTTCACTCGTGGCCCATCCTGCGTCATCTTAAGGGATATCTTTCTACAACAAAAGGCCAATCAAGATATTATAAATAAAAGATCATTTTCCCTTAAAAGTATCCTCTCACTTAGTTTTTAAAAAAATGTTTAATGTTTATTTTTGAGAGAGAGAGAGAGAGAGAGAGAGAGAGAGAGAGATGGAGCATGAGGGGGGAGGGGCAGAGAGAGGGGGAGACACAGAATCTGAAGCAGGCTCTAGGTTCTGAACTGTCAACCCAGAGCCCAGCATGGGGCTTGAACTCCAGAATGGTGAGATCATGACCTGAGCCGAAGTTGGACGCTTAACCTACTGAGCCACCCAGGTGCCTCTCTCTCACTTAGTTTTTTAAGCCAACATCTTTTCCTTCCCTTTTCCCCACTCTACCTGATCATTGGTGATTATAGATTTGAGCATGAAGGGATAAAGAGGAAAGAAAATCTTTAATGGAAATACTAGGACTGAGCTGTGTTGAAAGGAATCAGGAACACGAAGTATTTTGAAATGTAGCTTTCTTGGAAGAAAAATTATTCAAAGGCATTTATTGCATTGGTGGATTCAGTAAATGTATTCATAGTTTTCTTACTGGTGCCAAAATAGTGATTATGAATGTAATACATAATACCAAATTACTTAGTTGCTTTCCATGTTGGAGATTTATAGTTAAGTGGCATGTTTTCACAGTATTATATGGTGAAAAGATATTTTGTTAGCAATTCTTTTAGTCATGGCATCAATAAACCAAAAATTTATAGCACCCAATATACTCTAGGACTTACTACCATCAAGCTATATATGTTTTCTGAGACTACCAAAATCACACATTTAAATGTATTAACCTCCTTCATAAATAGCACTGAGTAATGGGAGCAAATTGGTGCCTTTATATAAAAGTGCTGTCACCCTGGGCCTCTGATGTGGATCTACATTCTTAGTTGATAAGAACCAATGTCTTACAAAGTAGGGCAGAATTTTTCAAGGTTGTTGGCAATGAAACTTAGAGATTACACTCAATTTTATTGTGAGCTGACAAATGACCTTTAATAAGGGCTTGTGGTAGATTGCTTTATTGTACCCAATTCTCTGTTACCCCTTGCTTCTGCACCCTTGTGGGAGCCTCATCATGGCTGAACTGTATCTCCTCCTTTTCATCTTGACCTCAACTTCGTGATTTTTTTTTCTTGCAAATGACCTGTGCACAGAAGTGATAGTGTGCCAGTTCCAAATCTTGGGCTGTGCATTTATGTAGCCCCTCTTGTGCCTTGGCTGTCCCATGAGAAGAACATGCCCAGACTAGCCCATTGGTCCAGAAAGGATGAGGGACATGTGGAACAGAGCTGCTCCAGACATGCTCAGTGTAGGTCAGCCAACATGCATTAACAATAATAAATGAGTGTTGCTTTGAATCACTGAATTTTGGGGAGTTGTCTTTTATTTGTTTGTTTTGTTTTGTTTTTGTGTATAATTTTTGTGGCAATACCCAACAGACCAGCAGCTTCCTAAATTTTTAAATGTAAAATGTTTAAAAATTTTTAAAAGCAAAATGTTGTGAAGACTCTGAATGAAGGATGACAGTTTCCAAGTCACCTGTTAATTCTGACCGATGTTACCAGCTGCTGGGTGCATTGTTCTCAAAAAAAAAAAAAAAATCTGAAATTGAATCTAGGTTTAACACAAAAGTGATGTGATTGATTATTAATGTCTGCCACAGGAATAGGAAGGGAAAGTGGAAGGCTGTATGCTATATATCCTCCATCCTTACTCAGACTCAACTCAGGTGAGACTGGCTATTCATGACTGACTGGTAGGGAAAGTGGATCACCAGGAGCTTTCTGAAGTGGATTATAACTTGTCATTGAATCTCACTAGACTCTTTCTATTTTGTGTTTTGTTTTCTTTCAAAAACATCTGCTTCCTCTAGGTATTATTGTATCTATCTGTGGTGTGTCACATATTGCAGTTTGTTTGGCTTTCTCCACAACCATTGTGTTTCTAGCATGTTTTCCTGTACACCAGAGGCTAGAAAGCTAAAAATCACATCTTTAAGACGGGCTCTTAAAAGGTTCTGGTTGTAATTTAGGTTTTGCCAATCGGATGCACTTGTAACTTAGAACTGAGTTAAGTGGGAAGAGAGTCAGGATCTTTGAAGCCTACATTGGGCTGATCAGGATTGTGATGGAGCAGCACGTTCTTCAGTCAGCAAAGAAATTATTTTTCTTCCTTGACTTCTTCCTTCCCTTCTTCCAGCCTATCATCCTCAGTTCTATTCCACACAACCTCTCTGGTTATTCTGGTGGCAGCAGGTATGTTCTGCCAGTCTGCCTTTAGACAGTGGCTACCTTTTTTTCAGCCCTCCTCACATTATTGATGACAGCATTCCTTTGAGGCAGTCAAGTATTTAAATCTCATTTTCCCTGGGAAAAGTCAAGAGTAGCTTAAGTTACTATGAATCTTGGAGGTGCATGTCTGAAAGGAAGCTACACAATTGGGCATGGAGTTGGAGCTGGCTGGCTCTCTGGGGCAGAAAGCATTGGGTTTCTTCACTAAGGAAACCCTCATGGTCTGATCCCAGGGGTAAGTGACCTTACATAGGGAAAAAAAAATCCACTCATCATTGCCCAGCTATGTTTACCATTTAATTAATGGGTGAAACTTCCTCCCCCCTTTAAAAAAAACAATAATACAATGAACTCTTGAAGATAGAACAAATCAGATTTCAGGCATGAAGAAATCATCGCTAGTCACAGAATACTGGCGTGTTGAGTTGAAAGTGACTTCAGAAGTAGTTTAATCTAACATCCCACTCAATGGAGAAATCTTTTACATCATCCTTTAGAGAGCTGATCTCTCATAAAACATGCACCCAAGCAGGGACTGCCACCTCATTAGAAAATTCTAACTCAACATTTCCCGAAGTGTGTTCCATTTTAGAAAGTGATAATTTGCATAAAAAGGTCCTGAGATTAAATGCATTAGGAAAATGTTTTACAGAATTGCCCCGTCTTGGAGAGCCATCATCTGAATTAGAGTAACAAGAGCTCTGCAAAAATCAGGAGATTAAAAAAAATTTTGTTTAAACCAAATTTTCCAAACATTTAACCGTGAAATTTTTTCTACTTCTTCATAGAAGTGATCTGAGGACACATTTGGAAAATATGTAATTTGCAGTAATTATAAGCTACAATAATTATAAAGCTCTATATAATGAGAGAATTTTTTGTTTTTGTATCTTCTCTCACACTTACACCAATTAGTCTTAATTGTGACCTGGAGCAACAGAGAAAAATGAATACTTTCCACGTAAAGATCTGATGTATGGTGGTCACTTAGTACTGGCAGTGGGTAATGGGTGAAAGCTATTGAGGGAAAGACAAGCGTCATGAGGGATAGGAAAAAAGTCATCTTACCAATTTGTCTTTCTGTTGGGCTGTGAGACTCCATATTCTGCCCAATTCCTTCTTCTCTTTGCCCCATAGAGTGACCTTTCTAATCTCACCCTGTTTTTCCTTTCAAAATGCCAGTGCTTCCCATCATGGAATGGATAAATTTCAGTTTCCTTGGCAAGGCATAGAAAGTGCTGCAGGATCTGGTCTTTGCTTCTTGCATTTTTTTTTCTTTGGCCAATATTTTCTCTCCCCATTCAACTTGTACTAGAGCAATAATGAATTACTTGCAGTTTTTGGACCCACAATGCCATTTCACACCTTGCAGGCTTTGTACAGGCTGGTCCCTATGCCTGGAAGAATATCCTCTCATTCTCCATCCCCACCTTGCCTTCCTGTAGCCATCATCCATGCCCTAAATTAACATCACTATATCTGTGAAGTCTTACATGAATTCACCCCACACCTAGATCCCCAGTAAGTTAACTGCTACTTTTTATTACACTTGAATGTTGTATATAATTTTATTTTATATTTGTCTTGTCACTCCAATGTGTAAATATTTATTTATGTGTGTGTCTCTTATCATGGGTTTCTAAAGATAGAGACTGTATAAGTTTTCTAGGGCTGCAGTAAAAAAAGTACCACAAACTGGGTGGCTTGTAAAGAACAGAACTTTATTGTCTTGAAGTTCTGGAGGCTTGCAGTCTGGAATCCAGGTGTCAGCAGAGCCATGCTCCCTCTGAAATCTCTAGGGGAATCCTTCCTTGCCTCTTCCTAACTTCTGTTGGCTGTCAATCCTTGGTGTTCTCTGATCTGCAGCTGTGATGCTCCTGTCTGCCTCTGTGATTACATGGCCTTCTCTCTGTGTATTTCTCTCTTCTTCTTATAAGGACACCAGTCATACTGCATTAAGGAGCCTCCTCACTCCAGTATAACCTCATCTTAACTAATTACACCTGCAAGCATCCTAATACTAAATAAGGTCACATTCTGAGGTGCTAGGGTTTAGGACTTCAGCATATATTTTTAGAGAATATAATTCAACCCATAACAGGGACTGTGTCTCACTTTTCTTTTACTACAGAGTAGATGCTTGGTAAATGTTTGCTTGGTTAAGACCCGTGTTTACAGTTAGACATTTTGGTTGTCTGCTCACCTGCATTTCCTCCCTCTATTATTGAAAGTATTGCTGTGAACAAATGTGCATTCTCCCTCAATTTTTTTTTTTTAATCTCTTGCTGATTTAAGTCTATGGCATAAATTCCTGAAACTCAAGTTCTTGAATATGGGCTGGGCATTGACTCAGGCCAACTGAAGAGATGACTATAAAGGTACAGTCGGGTAGGTTGACAGTTAATTCACTCACGATTCATTATTCATTCATCAGTGTGCCTACTATCTATCAGCTACTAGGTTAGTGAATAATGGTGCTGTGTCCCATGCTTTCACGGAATTTATAACCTAAGAGCCGTGAGCACTCAGTAAATCCCTACCCTCAAGATCTCCCAGTGTAGTGGAGGAGATGGACACATTAAGTGATAATTACAATATAATGTTGAGTATAACAAAAAAGTGTGTGCTGTGATGTTTTTGATAAGGAGTTCCTAAGCCAGCCAGAGTGGAGAGTGGAGTTCTAAGGGGGGGTTCTGGATATGGACACAGCTCAGCTGAGTGTAAAATGATGAATAACAGCTGGGTATGTTTTTATGACTCTTTTGTGGCTCAGGGGGTGGGAGTTATTGCATAAACAAAGGCAAGGAGGTAAGGAACAAGTTGTATGTAATTCCATGTGACCTAGAGCATAAATTGGCAGGTGGCGAGAAGTAAAAATGATTGGAGAGATAGATAGTTTCGAGATCATGAAGAGTTTCCTAAGCCGTGACATTTGTTTTGTCTGATTACAAATACAATACATAGGCAATATTCAAACATTAGCAAAACATAATAGCAAAATAAATCCCAACAAATCCAACCCCCAAAATAACCACAATCAACATTTTAGCCCACGTTTCCCCGATTATCTTCTAAACATATTATAATTTTGTCAAAATGGGATTATGCTATATACATATTTTTCTGCGGCTTGCTTTTTAAGTTAAGTAATATTTCCTGGGCATCTTTCTACCTTAGAACACATGGCTCATGGTGTGGGCGAACTAAAGTGTATTTAACCATTTCCATGCTTGATGAATATTAGCACGGCTTCCAACTTTTGTAATTACAAATAGTGTTGTAAAGAAGAGTTTTAAATGTATGTTTTTGGGCAGTTGTGGGAGTATTTCTGACACATAAATTCATAGGAATAAAATATGAACATTTTAAAAGGAAAAATCAAATTGCTCTCCAAAAAATGGTTATCAATTTACCCTCATACCAATAGTGTGTGAGCACTTATTTCTCCAGATGATTATGTCTTTAAAAAATATTTGCTGACACGAAGGGCAAAAAATATCACATTCAGTTATAGAGTTGCCTCGTTAGCAAGGGTGATTGTCTTTTCAAATATTTATTGGGCACCATTATTTAGCTGTAAATTTCCTTTAAAAATACTGTGTATATTTTTCTATTGAATTTTTATCTTATTATCTTACAGAAACTCTTGCATATTATAGATATTAATTCTTTGTGTATTAACCATATTCCAAATCTGTTATTTGTCTAGTAACTTTGCTTATACCATCTTCCGCTATATAGAATTTAAAAAATTATACTGTGATATCTATTTATTTTTATGACTTCTGAGTTTCATGTTTTGACGAAAGAGCCCTTCTCTCACAATTTAAAATATTATAGGGGTATAATATACCCCTCAGTCAGTTGAGCATCCAATTTCGGCTCAGGTCATGATCTCATGGTTCATGGGTTCAAGCCCCATATTGGGTTCTGTGTTGACAGCTCAGAGCCTGAAGCCTGCTTTGGATTCTCCCTCTCTCTCTGCCCCTCCCCCACTCACACTCTCTCTCTGTCTCTCTCTATCTCTCAAAAATAAATAAACATTAAAAAAATTTAAAAAATATTTTTGAGTAAACGAATGAAGAATTTATTAGAATTTCTGGCACTTACTAGGTATACAATAAGATTACTTCTTAACTTTCTTCCACTGTCCCTTTTCACTTTGGTGGGTGGTAAGGGAAGAAGGGAGGGAATTCAGATAAAGAGGTGATTTAGGATTATTTTATACACAAACAAAAAATATTTTGGTTCCCCCATCCTCCAGCTGCCTTTCTGGGTCATCGCTCACCTATCTGATGAAGGGAGGGTGGGCTTTGTCACTCACTGTCCCTGAAAATAACTTTGATTCCAATCTTGCATTCCCTTCCCACAGGAATGCTTTCTCATTTCTTTTAGGTTTTCTGTTTGTGGTGAGCATTGAGCACAATGAAATAACATCTCATTTATCTATTGATTTATTTTGTCTTAAAGTCTTGATTTTTTTTGGAATTTCCTGAATCCAATATTTAAACAGATACAGAGGAACCCAGACTGTCAGGAAAGGAGCATGTAGTACTGTTTGGCAAGGGAATTGGGATTCATGCTGGCTTACATATTAGACTTCCAAGTGCAACATCCAGCTGATGGCTTGTTGTCTTCAGGCCTTGACCTTGCATGGATGTAAAACAATTCCTTGGAGTCCCCTTTGTTGACCCAACCTTTGGGCCTTGCTATTTGCTAGAGTGAGAAGTGGTTTAAGTTGCTTCTCATGAGGCCAGTGCCCTGGATTCCTAATATTATAAACAGATGTGTTTCCTAGAAAAGTCTTTTTGCCATTTCACCATCTCTGGAGAATTCCTGTACATCTAAATACCCTAATATCCAGTATTGCCCATCCATTCTCAGCAGTTACTCTACTGGAGCTGAATGGATATGTTTTGTTTCTAGAAACCTCTCATTATGAAAGGCACAAGAACTTCCTCTTGTACTATTTGGCCATCAAGTTTGGCAAGGTCTAATGAGGAATGTATACATTTTTTAGAGTAAGAATGTTTCTTCTCTGATAGCACAAGAACAGGGAGTTTATTAGCTCTGTTTGAAAGCAGTGAAGGACTAAGGAATGGTGCTGGGGAAGGAGATAGGAGGCCAGAATTTCAGCTTTGTTCTTTCACTTAATAATCAATGGACTTGGAGTCATATTTTTATTTTATTTTATTAAAAAATTTTTTAATGTTTATTAAAATGTTAAATGTTAAATTTAATGTTTATTTATTTTTGAGAGAGAGAGAGAGAGAGAGAGAGAGAGAGAGAGAGAGACAGAGACAGAGCATGAGCAGGGGAGGGGCAGAGAGAGACACACACACACAGAATCTGAAGCAGGCTCCAGGCTCCAAGCTGTCAGCACAGAGCCTAACGGGGAGCTTGAACTCACGAACGGTGAGATCATGACCTGAGCTGAAGTCAGATGCTTAACCAACTGAGCCACCCAGGCACCCCATTTTTAAAACGGGAGTCATATTTTTAAAACCAATTTCTAGGTAGAACTTTTGTAACTATCAATATTAAGGTGATAACATTCCAAGAGAAAGGCTTTTTTTCCTTCAAGGACCATTGCTTCTTCACTCAGATGTATATCTTATTTCCTAACACATTTGAAGCTAGCATCCAATACTTAGAAACTGGTGAGAACTCGCTGAAATATTAGTATAATTAATTGCCAAATCTGACATTTTTTATTGCAAAAGTAATCGTATTATATCTAAACTGTTTTTGATAAAAGATTTTTGAATAAAGCTTGTTCTGAAATATCAGTGACTAAGACTTAGCATGACTAGAAATATATATATATAGATAATAATTTGGGTTTTAATTATCATGTCTCTAAGTTTTCTTTCTCTGTATCTTACCTTTTGGTCTTTGCCCTTATACTTGCATATTTTCAGATAGTTGTAATAACAGTGCACATATTGTTTGCATTCTGTCTTTGTTTTGGCAATAGGAGATAAGATAATAAGTACCATAATCAAAACATAATTCTTTTGAATCTAACTATAACTAAAAACATCATTTATAAAATCACACAAGTTGGAGAAAAAAGAAAGAAAACAGAGTGTCTTATGTGTAGAACCTGTATTTAGCAAGCTGCATCAGTACAGCATTTTAAAATTTGCCCCTCTTGCTTTTTCAGAATTTCCATTGTTTGAAAGAAGTTTATACCTGGTTATGGAGCCCTTGGGACATCTCGTAGGTGTTTGGGAAGCCAGCAAGCTCAGCTGTTGTGTCCCCTGACTTAGTCTGTTTGAACTGCTGTAACAATTTCTCACAGACTGAGTGGCTTATAAACAGAAATTTTATTTCTCAAAGTCAAGTCCAAGATCAAGGTGCTGGCCAATTTGATGTCTACTGAGAGCCCACTTTCTGGGTCATAGATAGCTGTCTTATTGCAGTGTCCTCACATGGCAGAAGGGACAAGGGAGCTCTCTGGGGTCTCTTATTAGAGCACTGATCCCATTCATGAGGCTCTACCTCATGACCTAATCACCTCCCAAAGGCTCTACCCCCAAATACCATCACATCGGGGACTGGATTTCAATGTATGAATTTTGCAAGGACAACATTTAGTCTATAGCATCCCCTGTGCCATTTTCTTCTGCCTTGTATCTTACTTCCCAGGGTGTTGTCTGCTGCTGGGGCTGCAGGTGACCAGTAAGCCCTGAGCAGGTATTTCTCTGCTGCTGGGATACTGTCTCCCATGCTGTCTGTCTCTCTGTGCCCGTGTGTTGTTGTTGTACTGAGGCACCTCATGTGTCCTCCATGAGGCAACCGTTCATCTCATCTAATGTGAAGTGGAGAGAATCCCTTCCCTCACTGTGGCATCAAACATTCTTAGCTGAGTCTTAACGCAGTTTTAGACTCAACTTTCCCTTTGTGTTTATAAAAACAACTTTGTCACCTTTTACCTGAGGTTCTGCCATCTCACAGTAATGTCTAGTTTGACACTGGTAATGAATTCGTACTTTAGGGGATTGTTATCATTCCACGTCCAAAGAGGTGCTCCATCAACACAGCTCTGACTCTCAGCTGTACTTGCACTTTGACAGCAGGAAGGTTAATCTGTGATGAACATACTGAGTTTCAGTCTTGGAGAAACTCGTAGACAGAAACCTTGGGTTTCTTCTTCTTTGAATTATCTGGACAAAACAGCTCCTAGCCCTCAGAGATAATATGAGGGTATAAAAGAAAATAAAATATGAACTCAGATTTCAAAGTTGGCTGAGGCCCTTTATACATGCTCACATATCTTTCCCTGGAGGGCTTCTTCCAGGAGGACTGGAGCTGTAGGGTTCTAGGAGCTCCTGTCCTTGGGTTGTCCCTTTTGCCCACTGTTCTGCAATAGCGCCACAGTTCTGACCTGATCACTTTGACTCAGACCCTTGAACTTGAAGGTTTTTAATTCTCTATCATTGATGGACCTAGGCTGACAATGATGGCAGAGATATTTTTATCACTGGTGCAATTCTATATGTCTTACATGTTTTTAAAATAAGGACCTACCAGCATTGGTATTTGTCAAGGTATAAGTATAAGCCTATGTCTCCCAGATGGAGAGTGATTATGTTCACAATCCTCTAAGGTCTTGCCAAATAAAATTAGGTCATAGAAACAAACATCATTTTACCATTTTACCATCAATTTCTAGAAAATATCAGTACTCCAAGATCCCTTGGGCTATCATTTTAAATTGGACTCTTATGGGACACAAGAATAGTATCTTTTCTTTATCTTGGTCAGTCCTATACGTTTGATTAATATCTACTTCTTGGGGCATCTGGGTTGTTCAGTCGGTTAAGCGTCCAACTTCAGTTCAGGTCATGATCTCACAGTTCATGGGTTTGAGCCCCGCGTCAGGGTCTGTGCTGACAGCTCAGAGCCTGGAGCCTGCTTCAGATTCTGTGTCTCCCTGTCTCTCTGCCCCTCCCCCACTCTCTCTCTCTCTCTCTTAAAAATAAATAAACATTTAAAAAATACCTACTTCTTAAGACAATTTTTTAGAACAACTGGCTTCCTAACACCTTGTCTGGAGTATCCTGGCTTTGTGGCTTCGGTACACAGATCTATTTTGGTGCATTTACTCAGAATGCAGTAGTTCATATTATCTCCAAGTTTTGTCTTGATTTTCTGCAATAACCCAATAGAAGCATATGGTCTATAGGACTTAGAAACAATTGGGTGACCATACATTCTGGTTGGTCTAAGACAGCCTCGATTTTATGCCTGTTACTTGGGTATAAATATTAATAGGGTCCCCTTTCATGCTCAAGTTATCCTGATTTAGATAATAAAGTATATGATCACCCTTGAGATGATGTCATTAATTGCTGGTTGTAACCAGATGTTAACTTAAGGCAGAGAACTCTTATGCTGTTGCCCTGAACACAGATTCTGTTATACTCAGGAAGGACATAACCTTATTCCTTATTTGTATTTTCCTCCTGTCTTTTCTTTCATGCTCTGGGGACTGAAGAGTCTTTAAATCAAAAGTTTTCAAGATTTAAACAAGGTGTCTCAGTTGTGAAAGCTTCAGGAAAAGTGGTTTCTGTCTTTTGGTAGGCTCTGCACTCCAGACATGGATGAGAAGAATATCCAGCAGCTTCCCAGCCTCTCACGTATAGTACTGGGCAGATACTTGAGATGCACCAGGGTTGTACTCTATTGGTGAACCCGTCCCCCGTTTCACACCCGTCCCCAATCCAGGCATGCAAACATCTCCTCCTTACTCCCACCCCTTCTTCAGGAGATTCCCCCCTCACATACCTGAAGTAGAGGCAGGCGTTTGGACTTGGGCACGGAGTCCCCACCTATAACCGTGCTCGCAACAGGAGGGACTTAGGTGGTCATCAAGGTGATTTCAAAATTATGGCCATTTGTTGCAGTTAAGCCCTACAGAGTACCACATCCCTCTATTTTTCTAATTGGGTTAACCAACTTACTTGTTTCTTTTGAACCTCTTATAAGTAAACATTTGAAAGGTTGGTAATATCCCTTGAATTTCACTTTCAGTGGGGTCCACCAGTCCCCTCTGAGAATCTGTACTCTTTCTTGCATACTTAAAAGTGCATACAATTATTTCCAACATATTTCTTGTTCTAGGTAATTAGTCTGTGGGGTAAATATACTGGGCAAAGATCCATTACCATTCTGGACAGTGCTCCATCCTCTTCCCTGCCAGTCATCCTCACATCGATACCTCAAGTAGTAATGACTCCTGGATCCCATTGGCCAAATTAGCAGAAGTTGAGCTTTGCTCAGCCTTTTTCTTCTCTGGTATTTCTGGAATTACTGCGGGGGCTAATTTGTTCCTAAAAATCGTCCTAGTCTTTCTACTACTTACAGGTAGTGTAGGAACTCAGATGTCCCCTTGAGGCTACTGTTGGCCATGAGTCTGGTTCTCCAGAGAGTCCACCATCAACCAAGAATAGCTTGCTCTGAAGGTGGCAGGACAGAAATATTGGTATTGCCTATTAATACAGAGATCCAAATTTCACTCTCATAGAGAAAGTTTCTATGATAGACTCAATTAAATGAGAGGTGGTGGTGGAGGGCAGCCTCAAAGCAAGGTTGTTTGTCCCCCAAGGCTCCTTGTTTCTGTAGCTCTTACACCTACCACTGGGACAGGCTGGGCGGTCACTGCCAGCTTTGTGGAGGCCCTGGCAGACCTAGTTGAACCCCCACTCCTGCTGGCCCCATTGTCCTGTTCTGTTATCCACCCACCACTGAACAGTCATCTGTGATACCTCACTGGATGAGGGACTACTCATTTTCTCTCTGCCTTACCTTTTGTGCCCTACAGAAATATAATTGGGCTCCAAGGGTTAAAGCTCTTTTAATATACATCTGCCTCCATGGTAGCTGAGTTGGGAGGAGTTCTGAGGCAGAGGTTACTATCCTGATCCTTAACCCTTGATGCCAAGACCAGTCCACTGCTCTTGATTCCTTCCATCTACATGGTAAGTTCCTTTTAGTAGTCTCACTATTTCGTAAAATTCAAACTCAGACCCTCTCACTTCTAACCCATCAGACAATCTGCAAAAACTCTGAATCTCAAAAGGAAGGATTTGGGTCTTCCAGAATCTTTACTCCTTCTCTTAATTTATGGATACGTAAAGACTGGTCAGACACTCAGGAATTCTTAAGCTTTAACACAAATGGATATATTGGGAAGGGCATTATGCAAATCTGTCATCATCCTGAGTCTGGGCCAGCACATGCCTAGCCAAAGTGTCTTGTAATACCTGATACAATAATTTGAATTTAAAAATAAAATTTGGATCACACTGAAGATTCTCTTTTATGACCTTCATGTTTTCACCTAACTTCATGAACATCTTGCTACAACAATTGGAGATACTTATTTCTAGTTTTTTCACATCATGAATAATGGTGAGATAAGTATCCTTTTACAAACATCTTTGTGTACATCACTGATGATTTCCTTGGGATGATTTCCTAGAAGTGGAATTTGCTGGGTAAAAGGGCACTCCAGTTTACTCCAACACCAACAGAGTATAGGGCTTTGCAGAGGGCTGTCCGCAGGCATCGAAAATAATTCAGGATACATTCTCTTGTGGCTTTTCTTTTAAATGGTCCATAAGAGAATACAATCAAAGCTTAGAATTTTTCACATACAACAGCTACTTCTGAGTCCCTGAATAACAAACTAGATAGTACAGTTAACTGCTTTCTCTCAAAATATCTTTTATTGAATTTATCTTTAATATTTGCTTTTCAGCAAAACATAATGACAGTTGTAATACTAATAATTGCCAGGAAGGGTTTCCCCTAATGCTCTGAGTATTTGTGTGTCAAAAGAAGAGCCTTTATATCCTTCCAAAAGAACAGCAAATACAGTGGGGGTGAGGGTGGGGACAAAGTTGCATCTCAAAGGCTTTCCTGTTCTTGGGGAGATGCCTAGAGAGGTTAGTAAGTATTTCCTGGCAGGGGTGGGTCTGGCTATCCTCCCCCCCCCCCCACTGCCACCAGATTGTAGCCTTAAGAATACTATGTCTTAATGATGAGTGATGTTCATCATTTTAGCTGTTAGTTTGCCTCCTGGGACCCTCTTCTAACCTTCTTATGCACCCTGTAGCATGTTGGCTCTAGACTTGTGACATTATTATCTTTTTCTCTGAAGGCACAGGAAGAGTTAGGGAACCATCTGTGCTTGTCCTCAATACTGTGTTTAAAAGATAAAGAAGCAATTACTTCTCTCCTCCGGCAAGCTCATTTTCTGTCAGGAAGACTCTGCCTTGATCTCTCCTCAGTAAACAGTAGAAGCAATGTAGCAATTCCACAACCATAGAAGCCTGTGGCTGGCTGCCACCCCAGCAACTTTAGACTGCATTAATAGAAATACAGCATATGGATGGGGTAAAATGCCAATCCCTTTGAACTCTGCAAATCTTCTGCAGACATTTCCTATGTGTTATGCACTGGACACTTGGCCAAATGTTGAGATTCAGGGCTGAAAAGACAGTTCCCACACTTAAGGAACTCAGAAGGGAGGCAAATATAGCCACAAACTATTATCATATGATACTATAATTATTTTAATGAATATTTGTTCAAAAGGCAGGAGGTATGTAAGGAGATGGAACACCTGTTACAAAGAGCCACTGAGATTTTCTTGGAGGATAAATAGGTATTTGCCCAGCAGGTGAATGGATGAGGGAATTCCAGGCAAAGGAACACCATGTGCAAAATCATGAAATTGTAATGGTTCATGAAGTGTTCAGAAACACCAAACATGAAATTTCAGAAACATCAAGTATTCTAGTTTTGCTATTAAAATATGAAGGGTAGATGGGCAGGAAATGAGGTTAGGGGAGTAGTCAGGGTCAGGCAATGAAGGGTCTCATGTCACATGTGGGAGGGACTATTAATTGTCCGCCAATATTTGTTTTCTCTCTTCTTCAATTAGCTGGGCACATGGCAGCTCAGATTGAAGACTACATTTCCCACACTTCCTTGAAGCTAGGTGTGGCCAGCTGACTTAGTTCTATAAATAGAATATCATGTGGCCATTCCAGGGATTCTGCCTTGGCCCTTCAAGACAGTGAGGATGAGAGTATCCTTTTTGTTTTGTCTTTGTCCCTTTTTCTACATAAACTCTGGAAAGCAAATAATGTCAACAAATTTTTTTTTTTTGCTGGATCATTGGTGCCTTGGGTAACCTTACAGCTCCAGACCATCTACCAGATTTCTACCTGAGAGAGAAATAAACTTCTATTCTGTTTAAACAACTGTTATTTTGAGTTTTCTGTCTCTTGCAAACATATCTAACCCTAACTAATACATTCTGCAAAGGAGTTTAGATTTTGTACCATTGCTGATAGAGAGGCAGTGGGAAACTTGAGTGGAGAACTGCTGGGACAGCAACACAGTCAGAGTCATGTAAAAGAACTACCCCCCTCAGGACACTGTGAAGGTGGATTAGAGCAGGACACATGCGGGGTGGGTAGAGCCACTCAGTGGTGATATAGTGGCTTCGTACTGGGTCAAACTAGCTAAACTGGGATTATACTTCCCTTCTCTATGTGGTTGTTAGGACTGGCTTCAAGAGAAATTTCACAAGATTTGGAAGGGGAGAGGGAAGCAGCAGCCATGTTTACATGGGAAGTGGATGTAGGGTTGGGCGCCGTTGCAACTCACACATAGTTGGGAATCTGCTCGTTCACATTCTTGGCTCCAGGCAGCAGCTGGGCCTGTGTTTAGTCCAACTATTGTTGATCTCCTCTTTCAGCTCCTCTGCTTCTGGGCCAGCTGTGGTTTAGATTCCGGATAAAGGGTGAAAACTTAGAGGTGCTGGGAAATGAGGAGAGTTTCAGCTTGTCCTCTTGGGCTCCAACCTACCCTGTTGGTTCCAGTTTGTCCTTGCTCTCCCCCACTTCCTGTCTACCTTTCCTTCCCAGCTGCCTGCCCTGCTGACTTCAGGCCTGCACCAAATGAAGAAGCAATAGCTGTACATAAACTCCTTAACCAGGTCCCCAAAACTGCATACAGTCAACTCGCTATAATTGGTCCCATCACTCTGAATGGTTTTGCTTTTCTGATTGAACCCTGAGTGATACTGAGAATGAAGATGGAGAGGGCAAAACTATAACTTTTCTTATTTACCACTGTGTCCGCAGAGTTAGGAACAGTGCCTGGAAGATTGTAGATGCTCAATAAATATTTTTTTTAATTTTAATTTTTTAAATGTTTATTTATTTTTGAGAGAGAGATAGGGAGAGATAAAGAGGAGTGAGTAAGCAAGCAGGGAGGGCCAGAAAGAGAGGGAGACGGAGGATCTGAAGTAGGCTCTGTGCTGACAGCAGAGAGCTTGATGCAGGGCTCGATTTCACCAACCATGAGATCATGACCTGAGCTGAGATCAAGAATTGGACACTTCACCGACTGAACCACCCAGGTGCTGCATCTCAATAAATACTTTTAAATGAAACAACTGAAGAGGATAAATACTGCGAGAACTTTGAGAGGCAGAATTAATAGGACTTGGTAATTGCTTGAATGGGGAATTAAGAGGGAAGGGTACAACTAGCAGGACCTCATGGTTTTTTGTTTCGTTTTGTTTTGTTTTGTTTTGTTTTGCCTTTTGCAACGGGGTGAGTTTGGTGCCATAGGCTAAGATAGGGAATCTAGGAAGGGATCAATTTGGGGTGTACTTTCCAAAAGGGCTCTTCCCAGGATGGTATTGAGTTGAATAAACCACAAGGTAGCTCTTGTGCAGTAATACTTGTATTTGTAGAGACTCTCAAAGCTGTGGAATCAGAGGTTGAATGAGACAGCCTCTGCAGTTCCTTTTGGCTATAGAATCCTATGTTAGTATGGAGAAGATAATGAATTCTGCTTTGAATATACAGGATTTGAGGAGACTGTGGGATATTCTTTTGGAGATATGTAGTAAACTGAAATTCAGTTCATATATCAGATAAGGGGTCTTGGCTGGGGATTTAGTTTTGGGAGTCATCTGTATAAGAGCAGCAGTTGAGGCGATGGGCATGTTTAAATGAGTTTAAAGGTTATTAGGAGACCAGACTGGAGACTTAGGGACCAGCAATGTTTAAGAGTCTGGCAGGAGAGGGGAGCCTGGCTAGCTCAGTTGGTTAAGCTCTCAACTCTTGATTTTGGTGTAAATCATGATCCCAGGGTCATGGGATGGAGCCCTGAGTTGGGGTATGAACTGAGCATGGAGCCTGCTTATGATTCTGTCTCCCTCTGCCTCTCTTCCCCACTCACCCTCTCTCTCTTTCTTTAAGATAAAAAAAGAGTCTGCATGAGAAGAGCCTGGACACTTAAGAGCAAAGGACACTTAAGACAGTGGTCAGTGAAGTAACAGGTGAGCCAGGAGAGTGTGGTTCTAGAAGCTGAGGGAGGAAATAGTTTCAAGAGAAGCACCATCTGCTGTGAAGCATTCAGGTAAATGAACACAGAAGTGTCCCTAGGAAGACTATTTTCTGTGACACATTTGGCTGAGAAGCCAGGGTGAGGCGGGTTGGGAATAGTTGGGAGGTAGCGAACTGAGTGTTTGTTGGTGAGTAAACAGAGTGCTTTTTAAAAGCTTATTGTGCAAGAAAGAGGGATTTGGGATAGGAGTGAAAAGAGAATGAGAACCAGACAGAAAATGGTCAGACTAGGACAGTGGGGTTTAAAATCTCTGAGGGAGCTATTCTGAGTGATGACAAGGTCTGCATGTGGGCTTGGGAGTGGGTGGTTGAGGGGCATGAGTTGAAGTCCCTGGAGTAAGATCAAGGAAGTGGAAGCCCACGTGTGGAAACAGTCTATCAATGCCCATTGATCCTCAAGCAGATAATAGCGAGATGGTGAGAAAGATGACAACGTGAAGTTCATGGTGAATGTGAGTGAGTAGACAAGAGATGGGCATGTAGCAGAAGTGAAGTGGAGAAGAGATTGTCACTCTTGAGGGTATGGGTCTCAAAGCAACATGAGGTTGTTCATTTAAGGCTCAATATTAAGTGTCTTCAGTTACGACTGGGTGTATCAGTGGAGCATAACTGGGGGAACCGCCTACTGACTCAGTTGTAAGAGGGAGATAAAATACCTTCACTTGGGAAGGAGTAGGCTTAGGAAAGATCCAGATTTTCTCAGTGGTTTAAAAAAATTTTTTTTAATGTTTATTTTTGAGACAGAGGGAGACAGAGTGCAAGTGGAGGAGGGGCAGAGAGAGAGGAAGGCACAGAATCTGAAACAGGCTCCAGGCTCTGAGCTGTCAGCACAGAGCCTGATGCAGGGCTTGAACCCACGAACTGTGAGATCATGACCTGAGCTGAAGTCGGACGCTTAACAGACTGAGCCACCCAGGCATCCCTCCTCAGTGGTTTTTAATCCTGGCTACACATTATAACTCCTGGGGGGGGGGGTGGGAGGGGGCTTTTAAAATGCAACATGCCTAGGTCCTATGCCAGTCCAATTCTATCAGAATCTGATAGCATCATCAGTAGGGCACAGCAGCAGTTTGTAAAGTCCCCAGGGATTTCCAGTATGCAGTCAGGCTGGCAGGTCACTGATTAGCAAGGAGTCCTTGGGCATAAAGAGGTTTCAGTGCTGAAGCTGACGTGGGCCTCCAGAAGCTGGAGGTGGGGTAGGTGCTGAGTGGCACCTGCATTTGGCACCCAGGCGGCAGGATGTATAGTGGGGCCCCTGCCTCTAGGGAGCTCTGATGGTCTGCAGCTGAAGCCCTTAGCCAGTGGGTGGAAGTGAATAGGGCCCAGGTGCACAGCATCTTATCACTGCCTGCAGCTGGGCGTCATGAGGGAGAGGACAGGAAAGGGGGCGGCCCCAGCGTTATTTCCCACTGGGAGGGAGGCTACTTGTAGAGTTCTGTCATCAGCCCTTGGTGCTACATTTGAAAAGTAGCATGAGAAACTGGGGCCTGTTTTGAAAGGGTAAACAGGAAGAAGGCTGAGTTCAGGAAGCTATGTCGCTTTAGGAATGAGAGAAGGAACTAGAAACTGGGAGAAGAAAAACCTTTGGGTGCTTCTGACAACTGTCCCCTTGAAAGGCTTTCCTGTAGAAGAGTGATTAGATTTAGTGGGTTTAGCTCTAGGAGGCAGACCAGAGAGGAGAAATTCAAAGAAAGACGAAATCATCTCAGTATGAAGGAAGATATTGCTAATAATTAGCTTCTACCTCACTTGGGAGGGCACCATATGAAGTGGGGCAATTGCTTAGAGTTTATCAAGAGGGTGGATGACCAGATCTTTAAATGGTTTAATAACAGTATAGCCCTACTTTGGGTAGGAGGCTTGATACCATCATTATTATCTCTTCCTGGTTTTAAATTCTAGGAAACTATTCGACGTGAACATTAAAGATCATTAAAAAATTAAAAACAGCAGCTAAAAAAATTCCTTGGTGTATATTGGCCACTGTCTTGGGAGAAACAAAGTGTTAGTAGTTTTGTTTTTTTTTTTAATCTGGCATTATACTTGGGAAATAGAGGTAACAATATTAAACTATTCAAGCTGACAGGTTTTTTTTGAAATTAAAAATTAAGGGCTTGCTTCGATATATATATTTATAGCTTAACACATTAATAACAATATTTATAGACCCTGACATTTTCAGAACAATCTATTGGTTAAGCCTCAGAGTGTTTCTATTTAAGTAGGTCAGTATTTTTACAGGAGGAGAAACTTGAAAAACAGAGAAATCTGTGTGACTTGAGGAAGGTCATAGCTGAAGTCAGCACTGCAGCCAAGAATAACCAATGGCCATAATTTGACAGGTACACATCTCTAACGGTGTGCCCAGACTGAATTTGTAATACAGAGCATAGAGACAAATATAGTCCCCGTTCAAATGGATTCCCACATAAACCAAGGCAGATGACAATTAATACAGAAAGAAGATGGATTGTGTTCCTTAGGGGAAAGCAGTAGCTATGACCTTGTTTTCCACTGCTGGGTCCTTGTGAGGAAACTACATCATAATCCTTAAAAAATGGCTCTACTCAAACGTTAAACATTTTGGAGAGATTTAAAAAAAATGTTTTTTTGGAGATATTAAAAAAAAACAGGTTTTAAGGAATAACTAGTCAAAAGAGGTGGCTTTAAGAGGAGGTGGTAGGGCTAATTACCAGATAATTTTAAGGAATTAGTTACAGAAACATTCACAGCTGCCCAGTGCTGCAAAACATGGGGGCTGGTAACTGAGAGTAGGAACTTGGTCTTGAAGAATGAGGACACACCCTTTCTGGGAGATGCGAAGAGAAAGCAGTTGGTGATACCTGCCAATGTTTAGGAATGCATAAGGGTAACCAGACGATTATTATTATTTTGTTGTGGTCTCACCTTTTAAAGAGACTAAATAGAACATGTGAGGCAAACTACTAATCCCTTTTGAGAGGATCTGAGTGGATATAAGGACAGCCTGCTGCTGATTCGGTGACAGCCCCTCCTCTATGAAGGCCATAATACCCTCTGAAGCTCCTGAGAATGGGTGTGTGAAATGATGAGTCCCCAGAAAGTCTGAGTTGCACAGGCCCTGACTTCAGATATCAAAGCATAAGACAAAGTTGAAAGTTCTTAAGGCGAAAAATAGAAGCAGTGTTGGATTGACTGGTCAGTGTTCAAGGATTGATGTTTATAGTGTGAGAAGCCATTTGTTTATACTTAAGTTTGAAGCCTTACTTTAAATTGTGTGTCATGCTGTTCACAAATGGACATACATGTTCTATTTTGTTTAAGAAACTGTATTTCCACAAAAGAAGCATGTGTTGTAAATTGTGAACTGAAAGCTGTGGAACCAGAAATCTCCACCTAGGGAGATCCTGGACAGTGGACCAGGTGGCCATGGCCCATGGAATCACACTTCTCTAGGTACAGATTCACCAAACTAGAAACTAGTGTGTCTATAAGCTAGAGGTATAAGCTGAGAGCCCGTCCTCAGGCATAGGCATCCTCATATTTACCTCCATCTCAGTCCTTCAGGAGTTGATTACTTTTCTATTTAAATAGATTGTTAATGAAGAGGCAAGTGGTAAAATTTCAAAGACAAAAAAATGTTTAGCTCTGGGGCACCTGGGTGGCTCAGTCGGTTAAGCGGCCGACTTCGGCTCAGGTCACGATCTCGCGGTCCGTGGGTTCGAGCCCCGCGTCGGGCTCTGTGCTGACAGCTCAGAGCCTGGAGCCTGTTTCCGATTCCGTGTCTCCCTCTCTCTCTGCCCCTCCCCTGTTCATGCTCTGTCTCTCTCTGTCTCAAAAATAAATAAACGTTAAAAAAAAAAATGTTTAGCTCTGAAATCAGGCAAAAGGAAATATGCCCCTGTTGTTGTCTAGGATGATAGTAATGAGGGACAAGCAGTTAAGGTGAGATGAGAATGACAAATGATGGTTATGGAATGATGGCCCTCAAATTTGGTTTTCATTAGGATCACTTAGAAGACTTGTTAAAAAAAAAGTACACATTCCCAGACATTACCAGAGAAGACATACAGATGGCAAAGAAGCATGTGAAAAGATGCCTAATGTCATTTATCATTAAGGCACTGCACATTAAAACGAGGTATCACTACATACCTTTTAGAATTGTTAAAATTAAAAAAAAAAAGAAAGAAAGAAAATGGAAAATCCCAATGCTGATAAGGATGCAGAGCAACAGGGACTTTCATTCATCCTGGTGGGAATGCAACACATACAACCACTTTGGAAGACATTTTAACAGTTTCTTACAAAACTAGATATAGTCTTACTATACGATTCAGCAATCACACTCTTCAACCCAACTGAGGAGGTATTCATTCAACTGACTTGAAAACTTACGTCCACCTGAAAACCTGTGTACAGATGTTTGTAGCAGCTTTGGTTATAATCACCCCAAACTAGAAGCAGCCAAGGTGTTTTTTTAATAGGTGGATGTATAAACAAACTGTGGTTTCCATGCGATGGAATATTATTCAGCAGTAAAAAGAAATGAGCTGTCAAGCCGTGAAAAGACTTGGAAGAGTGTTTAATGTACATTGCTAAGTGAAAGAAGCCAGCCTAAGCCAGTAGCTGCCAGGGCCTTGGGGGTAGAAAGAACAGCATGAATAGGCAGAGCCTGGGGAATTTTTAGGGTGGTGACACTATTCTGTATGATACTGTAATGATTTATACGTGTTATTATGCATTTGTCAAAACCTGTTATAGCTTTACAACACAAGAGTAAACCTTAGTGTATGCAAATTAAAAAAAAATAGGAGGTTAGGGGGTCCCAGGGAAGAAGACAGGCCAGTACGAGACAATCTAAGTGTGTTACATAAGTGTGAAACCCCCTCACTGGTGTGTGACCTGGTAACTTTGAAAGTGAGTGGAGTCTTTAAGATCAAAGGCAAGAAGGAGTGCACATGAGTACTGGCCTCTAGTCAGAAGATCGTTTCTCACAGAGGTGAGCATTAGTGATTCTGATACTGCTGTAGATGTATGCAGGAATAGAACCATAAAGTAAATGAATGGTGGCTGGGTAGGGACCATTTTTTACTGTTGGAATGGATGTTTTCAGAGAAGGGATGTAATAATGGATTAGAATGGGGGGCTTCAGTAAAAACTCAGGGTAGTATTTATACAGATGGTTAACATAGAAATATTTATAGATATGTATACACACACACTGAAGGAGTATGTCAAAGGTGCACAGGGGCCAACTGAAAGAACTCCCAATGGCCAAAGCCAGAATGTTTTGGGCAACAAAATAGAGTGGCTTTAGATTATAACCCAAAGTATTAAAATAAATATCCGTGAGTACATACTGATGTAAATAAATTATTGAATAAATTAATAAATTGGGGAGAAGAGATAAATTTTCCATGCAGAAAGAGTTCAAATAATTATGTAGATTCTCCATCCTAAAGGAGGGGGACCATATATTCCCACTCCTCACTTGTGGGCTGCACATAGTGACTTCCTTCCAAAGAGTACAATATGGAAGGAGGGGGAGGAGTAACTTTATAGAAAAGAAACCTGATAAACACTCTATAAGCCAGATGATCAAGGTCAACAACAGTCATAAATCATGTTGACAGTATTTACCCTTGACATGCTGTGATGAAAATGGAAATTTACCTCTGTGATTCTCCTTCCCCAAACTCATAATCCACAATATAATCATGAGAAAAATATTGGATAGATTCCGATAGAGGACTTTCCTACAAAATAGCTGACTGGTACTTTTTTAAAAAACTGTCAAGGGCATCAAAAACAACTCTGAGAAACTGTCACAGCTAAGAGGAACCTAAGAATACATGACAACTATATTATAATACAGTCTCCTGGAACAGAGGAAGGACACTAGGTAAAAACTTAGGAAATCTAGGGGAGCATGGGTGGCTCAGTTGGTTGAGCATCGGACTCTTGATTTCAGCTCAGGTCATGATCCCAGGGTTGTGGAATCAGGCCCCCTGTTGGGCTCTGTGCTGAGTGTGGAGCCTGCTTGGATTCTCTCTCTCTCTCTCTCTCTCTCTCTCTCTCTCTCTCTCCCTTTCCCTCTGCCCCTCTCTCCTACTTGTGCTCTTTCTTTCTAAAATAAAATTTTTAAAAAAATTAAAAAGAAACAAAGGAAATATAAGTAAACTATGTGGCCTTAGTTAATAATAATGCACCAGTTTTGGTTCCTTAATATTAACAAATGCACCATATGATGTAAGATGCTAATAGTGGAAACTGTGTTTGTGTAGGGGAGCACAGGTAACTCCCTGTATTATTGCCTTAATTTTCTGTAAATCTAAAACTGTTGTAGAAAATAAAGTCTTTTAATAAAAAAATTAATTAAAAAATACATATATCCAGCTCCCACTCCCAAAGTGATTCTGATATACATCAAAATATCACCAAAATATTCCAAAGCCAAGAGAAGGCTTGAATTCTAGGCCTTTTACTGGGTCAATATATATTTTTTAATAAACTAAAAAGCAAACATAAGATCTTAGCGAATTTTGCATTTTTAAAAACATCTGTCTCCTCAGCTGGACAGATCAGGTGCAAGAAGTTGCCTGATGCTGAAAAGCGAAGCAGATGATAGCTTTGCAGCAGGGAGGTGAGAAGAGACATGAAGGTTTTGAGCCTCCCACAATTTAGAAGTAAGAGACAGCTGGTGGGACTGTTTGTTACTGTATGAGATTTGTGTTAAAATTGTCACCAGCAATATGTAGTAATAAAGATACTCCTGACTTCAGGAGCCAACAGTTTCCATTTTCACTACTGGCTGTTGATTATTGAATCACAGGATAACAAAACTGGAAGAGATTAGAAGAAATAATTGGCTTGGCATCTTCTTTTCTCTTGGGTAAAAGCAACCTATATATATTTCCCCTGAAGTATTGTAATGGAAAAATGGCAATCTTAAACTCATTCTTTTTTTTTTTTTCTTTAAAAAGCAAAAAGGTAAAATGTATCAAAATTGTAGGATAAATGATCTTGGGTCCCTAAGGATGGGGATTCCTCAAAGTGGCAACATCTGATTTATAAATGCCCTGTGAATCTAGAAGAGGGAGTGGAGTTCCCAAGACAGTGGATTATCTTTCTCTTACGTGCTTGCAAAGCTCCAGACCATTAATTCTTAAGGTGTGGTCCCAGGACCATCTGCATCAGCACCATCTGGGAACTTGTTAGACATGCAAGTACGGAGGCCTCATGTCAGACTTCCCACATCTGAAATTCTGGAGTGGGGTCCAACAATGTGTGTGATAACATACCTTCCAAATAATTCTGACCCACAGTGAAGTTTGAGAACCACTAATCCAAGAGGTGGGGGAGAGATGGTCTTAGTACCACCAATACCCCTCTTGCCACCTAAGCAACCTGGAGACTTTGGGAGGATGGGGGAAGAACGTGGTTGTCTTCCCCCATCAAAAAAATGGAAACCATTTTTTTCCATTCAAACAATGTTACATATGCTGATTAGGATCTTAAGAAGGTCCACAGTAGATTATTTCATCCACAATGTGAGTGAAATACTCATACCAACCTAGTCATCAAAGTTTAGGACCCTGGGGTCCTGTCATGTCATTTTGCCATGTCAGTAGTGCTATGGCCTGCCAAGGGTGCATTTGCAATGAGGGTAACAAAAATGCAAGGTTAAAAGGAAATCACCACATTTCCTCCATTTTAAGATGAATAGTTTTCCACAGGTTAATATTTCTGAAAAAAAGATATACCTTACACTTGGTGTATACATTCAGTGTGGTGTTTCTCACCAAACCCTCTAATACTATTTTTAAATTAATGATGTGTCTTACAATTGACCCACCTTAGAAGTGAGAAAATCTGGCAGTCAGAACGTGCTATGAAAAGTGAAAAGAATAGCCTCTGAATCTTTTTCCCCTCTGAATCTAGTAAGGACAGTTAGGAAGCAATTTTATTTTCTCTTCATCAAATTCTAAACATGATACATTTAATATTTTCTCTTTTTAAACTAAAATTGCATCCAAGGATTTTGCTTTAGGGCCAAGATAAAATAAGAGGGACTATATTTAACCCTTGCCTGAAAGAACTAAAAAAGTAGAACAAAATATATGAAATAACAGTTTTCAATATGTTTCAAGATTGAAATATCTGGCAACAAGGAACGGTGATCCCTGAGGAATGGGAAGGAACTGAGGTGAGCCCCGGGATCACCCCAGTAGACTAACTGGGAGTCCTCAGGCCGTGGTGAAGGAAAGGGGGCCCAACTGCCATCTGGAGAGGGAGAGAAGGTTCTGTGTCACAGTAACGGTAACATGATGAGTCATGGTTACCACGATATGTTTTTGTCCATTTGGAATATATTTAAAAATTATTGGCCACATAGATTTCTTTTTTTATAATTTAGGTGTCAAGGTATTTGTCAGGATTAGATGGAATTAAATACTGATATTTTTAGGAAAGTGCTAATACATCAATGCTAAAATCATTCTGGATTTTAGAGGCAGCTGCGAATGGCATGAGAAAACTGGTTGTAGCTGAGTGTGAGTTGTGGTTCGTGTGGGGTGGGGGCACGCACACTCAGCAAACAGACAACAGCTGTTTGGTTGCAGGATGAAGCAGGCCAATTGGGAATTATAGAATTATTATTTCTTTGCCCAGACCTTACTCAGAACTTCCTTGCTTCTGCAAGATTGGCTTGTGATCTGAGTAAATAGGAATAGACAGTACTCTACCTGATAGAAACAAGACTCTTTTGACATGGTCTCTCTAGTTGGACTGAGCCACACAAGGCTTTGAGTGCCCTTTTGATCTCACCATGAAAGATGTTCTTCCATAATTTGGCTATTGTTGAGAGTGCTGCTATAAACATTGGGGTACAAGTGCCCCTATGCATCAGTACTCCTGTATCCCTTGGGTAAATTCCTAGCAGTGCTATTGCTGGGTCATAGGGTAGAGCCTAAATGTCCATCAACTGATGAATGGATAAAGAAATTGTGGTTTATATACACAATGGAGTACTACATGGCAATGAGAAAGAACGAAATATGGCCCTTTGTAGCAACGTGGATGGAACTGGAGAGTGTGATGCTAAGTGAAATAAGCCATACAGAGAAAGACAGATACCATATGTTTTCACTCTTATGTGGATCCTGAGAAACTTAACAGAAACCCATGGAGGAGGGGAAGAAAAAAAAAAAGAAAAAGAGGTTAGAGTGGGAGAGAGCCAAAGCATAAGAGACTCTTGAAAACTGAGAACAAACTGAGGGTTGATGGGGGGTGGGAGGGAGGGGAGGGTGGGTGATGGGTATTGAGGAGGGCACCTTTTGGGATGAGCACTTGGTGTTGTACGGAAACCAATTTGACAATAAATTTCATATATTAAAAAAAAAAAAAGAAAAAAGATGTTCTTGAAATGCTGAGCAAGGCTGTTTATGCATTGCATCTGTAGCCTATCAGGGGATATTTGCAACAGAAGCTGGGTAGGAGAAAGCATGTGCAGATCTGGATACCAACGATGATCATCTCTAGCCTGGAACTAACTAAAAACTGGATGATCTTGAGCAAATTAATGACCTTGAGACTAGACCTCAGCAGGGACCTAGTAAATGGGAATCCCTGGTTGTGGGATTGAGCATTAGTAATTTTTTTTAAGCATCCTGGTGATTCTAACTTGTTTCCAGGCATGAGAACCACTGACTAATAACTGATGTGTAAGTTCCCTTCTAGACCTTGGGGTATAAATTGAAGCCTAAATTTTGGCAGATGACAAGGCTTTACCTGTCATCTTGTGGTAGTTTAGTTTTGTTGTTAATTTTTTTTCCAGTTATGATAATTAGCTCCTGTATCAGCAGACATCTGTAGCCTTAAATCCAGGATCTGGAATGATCTATCCAGCTGGGGCCTGCACTTCCCACCTCCCAGGACTAGCTGGAACAATGTGTCAGTCTCTTACTGCTCTTCCCTTATCATTTTAATGAACTTCCTGCTATTTAAAAATTGTGCTGGCAGTGTACCCTCTCTAGGCCATTTGCTCATTGCTAACAGCTGGTTATCACCCTAATTAGAATGAGTGTTGACTTTCTTTTCAGCCCTGTAATTTAGGGTACAGAAGCTGCCAAGTTGAGGTCAGTTTTGTTTGTGGGATCTGAATCTTACCAAAGTGACCTTGACAGCTAAAACCTTGTGTAGATTCCCTAAGCCTATTTCTATCATATTAGAGGATATTTTTTCCTGTTACTTAGTCATCAACTGTAACCAGCTATGTTAAAAGCTTAAAATATTCCACAAATAAGTTAATGAAAGAATGATAACATATCTCCTTTGGAATATTATTTCATATATTCATATTATTATTATTTCATAACATCCAGGGTATAGAATTATGGAATCCTGGAGGGGATTTATAGGATGATCAACTTCCTATGGAATAAATGAATCTCTTCTATGAGCATACGTCTGTCATTCAAACATTTCTAGTGACTATAATTTGTTGTTCTGTTCATTCATCATGATTTGTTTCTTACAAGCATTTAAATTTCAGTATTTCTAATACTATGCTGAATTCAAGGATTACACAGATATGGGGGAGGGGAAATCATGATTTATTTAGTTAGTGGGAGAAGAGTGACAAGATACCAACTGTAGCAATACAGTGAGACAAATGCAACTATAGGTGTAGATTTTTCTGGAAGTCCCTTCACTGGGAAGTAATTAATTTTGATTGGGACTGGGAGAGGGCAAAAGATCAGGGAAGTTTCCTAGAGAAGATGATATATGAATTAGGTCTTAAAGAATCAGGTTTTCAGGCAGAAAAGGTAGAGTGGGGAGAAGGTAATGGGGATACCATAGAAACTCTCACAACTAAAACCTCACTTTTATCCGTGGTATACTTCTAATTATTTCTCTCTGTCCCCCTTTCCCTAAGACAAAGAATAGCATGCAATTTTGTTACTCAAAATATGGTCCATGGACCAGGAGCTCGAAAGAAATGTAGACTCTTAGATCCCACCAGATCTACTGAAGCAAAAGCCTCAGGTAAGTTGTATGTAGATTACAGTTTGAGAAGCACTAGGCTACAACTAGTGTCTCCCTTATCTCCCTTATCTATAAGATATCTTCCTTATCTCCCATTTGATCTTTTAAAAAGACTGTATTTTATAAGTAACTAATGCATGTACGTGGTTTTAGTGGTCAAATAATACAAGGTTTACAAGGTTCATAGCAAAAATGGCAGACCCCTTTTTTTATCCTTCTCCATTCCCACTAATCACTTCCTAGAATCAACCATTTTTATTTATTTAAATTATTTTTTATCTTATTTTATTTTATTAAATATAATTTATTGTCAAATTGGCTAATATACAGTGTGTACAGTGTGCTCTTGGTTTTAGGGGTAGATTCCTGTGATTCATCGCTTACATACAACGTCCAGTACTCATCCCAACACGTGCCGTCCTCAATGCCTATCACCCATTTTCCCCTTTTCCCTGCCTGCCCCCTGCCCCATCAACCCTCAGTCTTTTCTCTGTATTTAAGAGTCTCTTATGGTTTGGCTTCCTCCCTCTCTGCTTGTAACTATTTTTTTGCCTTCTCTACCCCCATGGTCTTTTGTTAAATTCCTCAAGTTCCACATATGAGTGAAAACATATGATATCTGTCTTTCTCTGACTGACTTGTTTCACTTAGCATAATACCCTCCAGTTCTATCCATGTTTCTGCAAATGGCAGGACTTCATTCTTTCTCATTGCCAAGTAGTATTCCATTGTATATATAAACCACATCTTCTTTATCCATTCAACCACATCTTTATCCATTCATCAGTTGATGGGCATTTGGGCTCTTTCCATAATTTGGCTATTGTTGGAAGTGCTGCTATAAACATTGGGGTACATGTGCCCCTATGAATCAGCACTCCTGTATCCTTTGGATAAATTCCTAGTAGTGCTATTGCTGGGTCACAGGGTAGTTCTACTTTTAACTTTGATGATGAGTGGCATTGAGCATCTTTTCATGTGTCTGTTGGCCATCTAGATGTCTTCTTTGAAAAAGTGTCTATTCATGTCTTCTGCCCATTTCTTCACTGGATTCTTTGTTTTTTGGGTGTTGAGTTTGATAAGTTCTTTATAGGTTTTGGATACTAACCCTTTATCCAATATGTCATTTGCAAATATCTTCTCCTGTTCTGTCAGTTGCCTTTTAGTTTTGCTGATTGTTTCCTTCATTGTGCAGAAGCTTTTTATCTTGATGAGGTCCCAATAGTTCATTTTTGCTTTTAATTCCCTTGCCTTTGGAGATGTGTCAAGCAAGAAATTGCTGCAGCTGAGGTCAAAGAGGTTGTTGCTTGTTTCCTCCTCTAGGGTTTTGATGGTTTCCTGTCTCACATTCAGGTCTTTCATCCATTTTGAGTTTATTTTTATGTATGGTGTAAGAAAATGGTCTAGTTTTGTTCTTCCGCGTGTTGCTGTCCAGTTCTCCCAGCACCATTTGCTAAAGAGAGTTTTTTCCATTGGACCCTCTTTCCTGCTTTGTCAAAGATTAGTTAGCCATACATTTGTGGGTCCAATTCTGGGTTCTCTATTCTATTCCATTGGTCTGTATGTCTGTTTTTGTGCCAATACCATATTGTCTTGATGATTACAGCTTTGTAGTAGAGGCTAAAGTCTGGGATTGTGATGCCTCCCGCTTTGGTTTTCTTTAATTTTTTTTTAATGTTTATTTATTTTTGATAGGGAGAGAGAAAGAGAGAGAGAGAAAAAACCTGAGTGGAGGAGGGGCAGAGAGAAAGGGAGACACAGAATCCGAAGCAGGCTCCAGGCTCTGAGTGTTAGCCCAAAGCCTGATGCAGGGCTCGAACTCACGAACTGTGAGATCATGACCTGAGCTGAAGTCAGACACTTAACTGACTGAGCCACCCAGGCACCCCTAGAATCAACCACTTTTGGATCTTTTAACCATTTCTTCTAATATTTACCTCTAAGACAAAAATTAATATGATCATGTCATTATTTATAGATTTACTAATTTTAGAACTAACATGTATTTCTTATCACAGGAGGTAAGAATTTAACTTTTAAACAACCACCTTGACTTTCCTTCCTTCTCCTCCACCCAACATAATTATAATACAATTTTGATTAAACTAATATTTAGTGTTTATAGTATTGTGACTGTAAACATTATTTGTTAAACCAAGTAGTATACTTTAAAATTTTTTTCCTGGAGTTAATTATTGCCTTGCTTTGTTAATTTGTTTAGATTTTTATGACCCTATACTTATACCTAATTCTTCCTTATCTCTCCAACAGTGCTGTAAAAATCCTCTGAATGTAGTCAAATTATTCTATCAATTTCATTTGCTTTCCTTGGAGTCCTTTCTTAAAATCCTATAACCTCTCATTCTAATCTGGATTGGCTGCTCTTTAGGCAGCTAACACAGCTGTCATTCTAGAATTTCTTGTTTCCATTTTCCTGGAAAGTTCTTTTGTCTCTCTTCTGTTTTGAATTCTCAGTTTTTAGGATCTCATGATTTCCTCCTTTTTGGTTTAATTTTTCATTTTTATGGAGCATATCTTTCAAAAGCTTCTGGAAAGAGGTGTATGCTAGATATATGTACTGGCTTTCAGTAACTTTCATGGTTTTCCCTTGCATGGTAGAGGCTGGAAGCCAGGGAACTACATTTACCAGAATTCCTTGCCAGCAATGTTCTTGTTTAGAGTAGGCCAATTCAAGGTACTCATATGACATTTTGAAGGAAGAAGTAGATGGGGTTTATTTTTCTCCCATCAGAAATGGTGATAGATTAACATGAGCTTCTGCAGTGTCTTTCTTACATTTTACCATTAGACCTAGCAATTATAGTTTTACCAGCAGATTTATGTGGTTTCCTGATTGCTGGGTAGCTCCCTCCCACCCTCTAGCCCCTTTTAACAACGTGAGATCACTATATTAGATCATTTCCTGCTTGGACTGCCTATAATAGATTTTTTTTTTTTCTGATTGAATACTTATTAAGAGGGGCTTCAAGAAAAAGAGCTTCAAAAATAGGAGAATTTAGGCTTTGTTACTTGGAATTGCTAAGATTTGAAGTAGTGATGACCTACTTAGTGTGATTATTATTAACTACTGACAAAATAGTTGCATAAATTATTACCTGTACTTGCATAGCATGAAGTGCCTAATATTAATGGTACAGTTTTGGGAGGCCAATGGTACAGTTTTAGCTGCTGCGATATTTGGATGCTGTTGGAGTGAGGACTAAAGGAACTAGTAGATTGGATATTTCTGAGTGCACTGGAGAGGTTACAGAAAGAAATGATGACCTCAGGGTTGTAAAATTACTGCTTAAGACATTCTCAGAAAACTATAGAGTGTTTCTGTGACTGCCCAAAATAAAATCTCATCTTTTAGAATTATAGGACCAATATTACGAAATTCAGACCAAAACTTTGATCTTGCACACTGAAGAACTGCAAAACAAATGAATTCACTACCTCAAGAAGTCTAATATTTGAAAGTTAGGACATATTAGGAAAGAGTGTATTATGGACTGAACTGTGGCCCCTCCCCATTCATGTGTCAAAGCCCTAACACCCAATGTAACTATATTTGGAGCCAGGGCCCTTAAAGAGGCAGTTAAGGTTAAATGAGGTCATAAAGGGTGGTGCCCTAACCCAATATAACTGGTATTCTTATAAGAAGAGGAAGAGATACCAGGGATGCAAGAAATAGGTCTCAACAAAAACCAAGCCTGTTGAAACCTCGATCTTGACTTCCAGCTTCCAGAACTATGAGAAAACAAATTTACGTTGTTTCAGTCATCCCATCTATGATATTTTGTTATGACAACCCTAGTAAACTAATAACATCCTTTCAGAGGATTTTACCTTTATCAAAACTTGGGGAAAGACATTAGTTAGAGGAGCACTTTAAAAGTGCTCTAGTGTCTGTCCTTGAAGGATGGAGGTGACAGCTGAAGATGCTGCCATAGAAATAGACTCTTTGATTTCCATGTGGATGATGGATCTCAGTGACAGAGTGGCAGTGGATAATGCCAAGACAAGGTGAGCCTGAGACCGAATAGTGATAATTAGAATGGTTTAATCTACAGGCATTTTTAAAGATGGCTAATTGATCATGAAGACATGAAAAATTGATCTCTAAGACTGATAGAGATGGGAAACTTTATTTTTATGTGGCAAGGCTTTACCTCATATATGAAATAGAAAAGTTGTAGTTCTGTGAGTAGAGGCTTAATTTTAATCACAGTGGTGAGCTAATGGTATTTACTATTTCTAGACCTGAGCTGATTCTCAAATCTGGAACCCCTTGATTAGAAGGGAAAGTCTATCTCCTGGAGGAAGACTCCTATGACATTTCTATAACTGTATATTGTACATTTTCTATAGAAAATTTCCCAGACTTTTCTGGGATTACTGTCCACTGCCTCTGGGCTGAAACTACTTCCTAGGGATCCAAATGCCACTGTGATCCATCAGTCAGGGTGGAAGGCCATACAGGTCAGATGATATAGTGGGTTTTATTACTATTTGCCAAATACTACATTTTTTCTCCTTGAAGTGCCTTCATGATGGAGTGATTATATCATGCCATGTTTGGCTGTGTGATTTGCTTTGACTGATGAAATTAGGGCAGGAGTGACATATGTCACTTCTGGATAACAGCCTTCAGACACATTTTTAAAAATGTTTTGCCATGTTCTTTTTCTTCTCTCACAAGATAGACAATGCTCCAGATGGCAGCTATTAGCCTGACTCCTGGAGTGAAGACAGTGTAGGATAGAGCTATACCCAATCAATGATGATATATAACATAAATAGGAAATTATGCTTTGTTTTTGTAAGGCACCAGTATTTGGAGTTGTTACTGCTGCATAGCATTGACAGTCTTGACTAATGCAGGTGTTAAATGGAGTTTCCCCCAAGTGTCTATCACAGTGGGCCCAGTGGATCCACAGATCTGTCTTGTGGTTATTTCCCCAGGACCTGAATGTGTAGTTTGAATAGACATATTAAAAAACTAGCAAAATATTCATTCTGAAGTGTAATTTAGATTTATTTCAGTAGAAAGCACAAATTTATAAACCAAAAGCAATATTGAATATATAGGGTAACTACAGAGATTACCGCTCCCATCAAGGGCTTGAAAGATGCATGGATGGTGATTCCTATTACTTCTTCATTTATCTTGTCTATTTGGCCCATGCAGAAGACAGATGGATCCTAGATGATCAGAGTAAAATATTGTAAACTTAATAAGGTTGTGAGTTTAATTTCATCTATTGTTCCTAATACTTTCTCTTTGCTAGAATCAATTGACACAGTGTCTCACATCTGGTGTGCAACTATTGACCTGGAAAATATGTTGTTTCTCTCAACTGAGTAGCAAAGACCAGCAGAGTGGTTTGCTTTTACCTGACAGGGACAGTAGTGCATCTCACTGACTTCTTACCTGATTGTTGCCCCAGTTGGAATGCTGCATTCTCTGCCTGCCATCCTTGAGTTGGACCTCTTGGTTCTGTAAAGAAAAATTAGTCTGCTGCCTCTGGAATTCTAAGCTTCTGGGAGTTTTATTTGCTTGTTCATTAGTTTTTTTCCAACTCTGTCAGTATGATTTGACTCACTTTCCATCAAAAACTGTCAAAAACATTTGATTGCTACCTTGTCTTATTTCATCACATCTATAGATTATTCTTTTTGGATAATGAGGATTTTCTTCATCACAAATTCTCCATAAAGATTTGAAGATGTGTTAGTGTGAGAAAATTATACTTCTCAGGGAACTCTATGCATTTCCTTCTTTGAGGAAAAAATGGAGACAATAGGTCTTGCAGAAATTCTGTAGTGATCTGATGCAGTTCACATGGAAGGCAGACATTCCAGCTGCAGAGTGGTGAGATATTACCGCAGGGGTGTAGGGAGGGGAGGGAATACAAGAATCTGAGGGAGTAGGTATCTGGGAAAGTTGACACTCACACACACACAGACACATACACACACAGAGGGGTAGAGAAAGAGAGGGGAGAGAGAGTGATGGGACATTGGGAGTTTTAGGGATAGACGCTGCTTAGGTGAAGAAGTGGAGAAGATGAAGAAGTGATAGAAAAAAGGACATTACAGATGTTTGCTGTTAATTAAGAATGCACTTGTCACTGTTTTACTTACATGTCAGAATTTTTTTCTTTGAAGAAGACACCATATTGAAGATGTAACTAAGAACGCAGGCATTTACCTGGGTTACATTTGTATATTTTTATTCTATATCAATGGGACCTAGTGGAAAGGGAGCCAAACATATGCACAGTCTGTCCTCTTGAACTGTTTTTAAATTAAACATATTGAAAAAATCTGGATGACTTATTACTATCTTCTTATTTACTTTAAGAATCATTCCCCTTTATTACAATATTTGACTTGCTTATCCCAGTTTAAATATTTGAAGATCATTCTTTTTGATGGAAAATATGGAAGCAAAAGTGGAGATGTCTTCTTTCTACCATCTATTGAGATTATACCATATTATTGAAACAGTAGTTACCCTTAGAGTTTTTGGTCTATTTATGGAGGTTTTTATATTTTCTGGTGCAATTTTTACGGATAGAGAATTAAGGACAATAGGTGCCATTTCTACCCTCACCAAGTTTATATCTGTAGCTATTTATTCCAGGTTTTATATCTATATTTCTATCCATTCCCACCTCCCCCCCCCAACATATAGTTTTAAATCTGAGCTAATCAGAGAGCTTTTATGCAATCTCATTGATTTATTTAAATGTCTCTCCACTTTTCTCCCTCCGAGGACAGGGTTTTTAGGGCTGTATACCTAGAATTTAATGCTTTGAAAATATTGGAACCCTCTTGTGTCAAATTCCTCTTTAGGGTCTCTGGTCATAGCTATCTTTTCTCTAAAATAATCAAATACCCTATTTTCTCTAGCTGATGGTACACATCCAAAATTTTGCAGCTTTCCTTTCCTTCCATATTAAAAATTCAAAGTGACATAGTTACTTCCTGTCATATTCCATCACCCACCACATTCCCCTTAGTTCTCAGAATTATATCTGGAACATGAGTTCCCTTTGTGGCTTCCTCTGTCTTCTAAGAGATGAAATTATAGGGAGGGCAAGTAAAGACTGAGTCTGATACTTGATTTGCAGCAGAAGGGGACTTTTAGAAGCTGTTGATGTCATTAGTGCAATTGTACTCTACACTGAATTTTTAATTTTTATTAGGAAAGCAGTGACTTTCATCTAGCTTGGTGCTCTATGGAGCATGCCCACAGCCATTTAATTTGTCTTCTTTCTCTTTTTATCCCCGACTAAATACTTCCTAATTTGCATGTATTATCAGAATCCTGGATTCCCAGACAGGGCTTTACTCTGGAGTGATTTACTCTGGAGTGTTGCCATTTCTCTGCCTCCTTTCTTGTGTATCTGCTTTTTATTAATGAGATAAGCCCTTCCAATATTGGGTTTTAAGTTCCATCTTTAAAAGTCTCAGATTGTATTTGCTGTTCTCCATTAACATTTCCTGTTAAGTTAGCCTGTTCTTTATTCCTTGTGCTTTAAAATATAGCACCCTCTCCACTTTTCTTGTTGTTAAAATATTATAAATCATTAGGTTTGAAGTTATATAGTTGTGTTATGTAGGGTAAGAAATGCTAGCTGTTATGTCAAAGAAACCACCAAATCTCAGTGGCTTAATACAATATAGATTTAATTCTTGCTCCCGCAGAGTTCAAAGCAGATGTTTCTGCTTAGGGGGTAGCCTTCCATATGGTTGTTTGCAGACCTAGTCTCCTTCATCTTGCAGATCCTCCCTTTTCTATATTCTTGGAATCCTGTCCATTTAGCCAGTAGATAAGGAAAGAGAGAGAAGGCAGAGAATCCTACCAAAGTCTTTATGGATCAGATCTGGAAGTGGAGTACCTCACTTTTCCCCTCATGACATGGGCAGTAATGAGAATGTAGTCACATGGCTACACCTAACTGCAAAGGAGTCTGAGAAATGTAGACTAGCTATGGGCCTAAGAGGAAAGAGAAACAGAATTGGTAAATAGCATCCAGTCTCTGCTTCGTTTAATTTATAGAGTTATATAAAATATTTGTTGAGAGTTCTACATTTTGCTTTAAAGTGATTTTCTTTTTTTTTTTTTAATTTTTTTTTTAACGTTTTTATTCATTTTTGAGACAGAGAGAGACAGAGCATGAATGGGGGAGGGTCAGAGAGAGAGAGACACAGAATCTGAAACAGGCTCCAGGCTATGAGCTGTCAGCACAGAGCCCGACACAGGGCTTGAACTCACCAAACACGAGATCGTGACCTGAGCCGAAGTCGGACGCTCAACCGACTGAGCCACCCAGGCGCCCCTAAAGTGATTTTCTAGTGGCCTTTTATATTTCCTCTTCATGCCTGAATCATGGTGACAATGTCATAGTGGCTTCCTTGTTTTCAGTTTATATTTCTGAAAATACACCCTGCAAACTCCAGTAGATGAGTCTTTAAAAAATCCTGCTTTCCGGGGCGCCTGGGTGGCTCAGTCGGTTGGGCGGCTGACTTCCGCTCAGGTCATAATCTCGCAGTCCGTGAGTTCGAGCCCTGCGTCGGACTCTGTGCTGACAGCTCAGAGCCTGGAGCCTGTTTCAGATTCTGTGTCTCCCTCTCTCTGCCCCTCCCCCGTTCATGCTCTGTCTCTCTCCGTCTCAAAAATAAATAAACATTAAAAAAAAAAAATTAAAAAAAAATAAAAATCCTGCTTTCCTTTTCCTGTCTTTCCTCATGCTAGCTTTTCATAAGTTCTCTGTAATTTGGATCCATTTTATTTATCTAATCTTTTTTCCCATAAATTCCTACTCACAATTGTAAGTTTATGGGTGGGGTGGTGGTATTTGGTCTGGGATCCAAACACCTAAGTCCTTTGTTGCTACAGTCCTCTTCCTTAATTCCAATCCATAGTACGAGGCCAAGAAAATGACACTCTTTAATATTTTGAGCTTCGGACTCAAACTGCAAATTGCTTCCTAGAAGAAGACCAGACTATGCAGAAGTCCCTTTGCTCAGGCAGAGTCTTAGGTATACATGGTCTATGAGTGGCCTTCCTGGACTCTTTCCCTCTGTCCATACCCGACTCTTGGCCCTGAGCATTTTACTGTTCTGCTAGTGGAGAAAGCTGAATCCAAGGAGAATCAGTATATCAGTTAATTTTTGCTACATAACAAATGATTCCAAAACTTAGTGACTTAAAGCAATAAATATTTGTTATTCCTCAGGATTTGGTGGGTTGGCTGGACAGTTCTTCGGGTCTAGACTGGCTCAGCTGGAGTGGATGGTCTAGAATGACCTTGCTCACACGTCAGGGGATTCAGCAAGGATGGCAGGGAATAGCTTGGGCCCATTTCTACATTGTCTCTCTTCCTCCTGAGGGTGGCCTGGGCTGTTCATATGGTGGCAAGGGGATTTCCAGCATCAAGAAATGGCAAACTCCAATGCACAAATTCTTTTACCATCTCTTCTGGCATCATCTTAACAAGCAGTCTGAAGAAAAGTAAAGGAGACGTTCCTGTTAACTTAAAACACATCTGGCTTTAGCTATCCACTCTAGTTATCCCTAAGGGAAATCACCAGGAAAAAAAAATTCTTTTTTTTTGGTGAGGGGGGATGGGAAGGGAGGAAGGGAGAGAGAGGGAGAGAGGGAGGGGGAGAAACACGAGAGGGGGAGGGGCAGGAGAGGGAGAGAGAGAATCTTAAGCAGTCTCCACACCCAGCACAGAGCCGATCTCACAACTGTGAGATCATGACCTAAGCCAAAATCAGGAGTCAAGCACTTAACTGACTGAGCCACCCAGGCACCCTAAAAATATTTTTTCATGATGGACTCAGGAGAGAGAGAGAGAACGAGAGACAGAGGAGGATGTTGGGAGGTGGAGGGGGGAGAGAGAGAGAGAGAGAGAGAGAGAGAGACTGATCATACTTTGATTATGCTCCTAAAATGGTTGCCCAGGAAATGTCCTTGCTCTTTACCTGTCCATATCAGCATACCCTCTCTTTTTGGGAAGAAGAAAATGGAAGAGAGAAGAGGGAAGAGGATCCTGGAAGTTTCTCTAGCTCGGGGAGTTTTCACATGGTGGGGAAGGAGAAAGAGTGCTTTCTTGTTGATAATACCACAAAGCATAAAGACACAGGAAATTTATGGGCATGAGAACCATGCTAAGATAGGAGAATCAGGTACTAGAGTCAGTGATAATGGTCTTCTCTCTTGCCCACTTCAAAGTTTACTTCCACCTGAGTTTGTGATGCTCTGTCTTATTTAAAATGCCATCTTGGCTTCTGCAACTATTCAAAACTTTAAGTCCTTTGTTTCAGATACTCTTAGTTGCCTACCTAGTGTATATTCTCCTCTTCTTCATTACTAACAAAATCCTAGTTTTATTTGGAGCAATTTTATTTTGCCAGTTTTCCTTGGGGCTAAGAGAGGTTATATAACACAAGTCTGGTTTATCTGCTGGAGACTGTCAGGAAATTTTTGCTTTCCTGATACAGATACCACTTCTTCCTCTTTTTGCTTTCTTCTTCCTATCTGGGATGAAGATATTAGGCCAGAGAAGGAGCAGCCGCCTTGTGGCTATGAGGCAACCATAAAACTGAAAACCACAAGCTAAGGATGGAGGAACCAAAAGTTAAAAGGAGCCTGAAGATTTGGTGTCATAGAGTCACTTGCCAGTGTAGCTCGTTCTCTTTCAGATTCCTTGTAGTATGGAAACAATAAGTGGCTCTATTTGTTTACAACATTATAATAGCTTTCTGTTACATGCTTTCAAAGGGAATCCCCAAAAGACATGGTCTTTAAAGCCTTTCACATATCTCCTCTCCCCCATAAATTCCTCTCTATTTAATAAATATTAATCTCTCTCCTTCCGGACTGCTATAGCACCCCATTTATAATATGATGTATTAGTTTTTGATTGCTGCTAAACAAATTACCATATATTTAGTGGCTTAAAAACAACAGAAATCTATTATTTTACACTTCTGGAAGTTAGAAATCTAAAAGGAGTTGGCAAGGTTAAGTTCCTTATGGAGATTCTGGGGAAGAATCAGTTTCTTTCCCTTTTCTAGTTTCTAGAGGCTGCTCACATTCTTTGGCTTGTTGTCCCACACCATTCCAACATCTGCTTCTTTTGTCACATCTCTGAATCTCCTGCTGCCCTCTTACAAGGTCCTTTGTGATTGTAGTAATACCACCATAATAATATCAGGTAATCTCTTCATCTCAACATCCTTAATTTAATCACACCTACAGATTCTCTTCTGCCATGGCAAGTAACATGTTCTCAGAGATTAAGACATGGATATCTTTTAGGGACCATTATTCTAATGTCTACCAGATATGCCCTATGTTTGTGTATCTGGAGTACATTTTAATCCAAAATTGTATTTAATTTAGCTCTGTATTTTATATCATTTCTAATTATGTTGTGTATAGTCTCATTTTCTTGCCCGAGTATGAATCCTCTGGGGGCGTATATCATCTGCAGAGCTGGGCACATACCTGATGGTCTTAGAATTTCCTTATTTTCATTGACAGATACTGTATATCTCTTTAGTGTAAACACAAACACCAAAACATCTTTATGTTTAATAGACTACAGTGAAAATTTATTCACTTCCCTCATTTCCCAGGGGTCTCAGTTCTCAGCATATAATAAAAATATGTAAGCCCTTATAATAAGCCTAGGAGAGAAAGTAGTCTTCATTAGTGCCTTTTAACCAAGTTTTAGGAAGAGTCTTAATCATATTTGGTTCTTTTTGGCACCAGCTACTGGGATATTTGAATTATCTAGCCATTATACAGTTTGTTTTCAAATCCTTCTTGTTCAATTAACTTTTTACCTTTAAAAATTTTTGACATATTTTACCATAAAAAAATTTCAACACAGAAAAGTAAAATGAATTGTTCAGTGACTATCTATGTAGCCATAACCTAAATTGAGCAATGTATGCATATATACCTGATTTTGGGGAGACAACCCATTCTTTTTTTTTAATTTAATTAATTAATTAATTAATTAATTTTTTTAATTAAAAAAAATTTTTTTAACGTTTATTTATTTTTGAGACAGAGAGAGACAGAGCATGAACAGGGGAGGGGCAGAGAGAGAGGGAGACACAGAATCTGAAACAGAGCCAACCCATTCTAAGGTAATTACAAATAACTGATTGTTACTCACTGCCATAAAAAGTGACAGGTTATGTACATTTCTTCTGTTTCTTGAGACTCCTCAAATTATGATTGGAGTTGGAGGACACCTCATTATATTGTAGATTTTCCCTTTAGGTCACTATAGACTGGGGCCTTCTCACTCAGTGTAAACAATTGTTTTTATCTTTTAAATACTTGATTGACTTCGACTAAATTTTATTTTAATAGCCATAGCCTCCACATTCCTCTTAATTCCTTAACTAGTTTCCTGGAAAAACATCACTTCATTCTCATTTTATTTGGAGTCAAATCTTATTCCAACTCACTACAGCTATGTTCTTAGGCTAGGAGACTAAAGGAGTAATGGTTTTGACCTTGATGTTTTCCCATTTGTGCCACATCTATACCAGGTTTGGGCTGCTTTGTTTCTTTCCCAGAAGAAAAGAGTTTGGACATCATTTGACTTAAAATCCACTTATACAATTCTTTTGCTTCTGCTGAGGGAAATCATGAGTGTTCTTCCTGACTATTTCCAAGAATTTTTGGCAATCTTAGAACTACCGAGTGTCAACCTTAAAAATAATGAAAGTGTAGCTTTCAAGCATGGAAAGCATTGGAAGTTTTACTCTAATGCTCTCATTTCAGATAGCAACAAATTATCTCGCAAACTCACACCTTCTTCACTTGAAAATGTAAGTTCAGCAAAAATCTCAAGGTTAGAGACTTGTTATTAGCAAGTCAGATTGTTGCTTTCACCAGCATTTTGGATTGTCTGGATGAGCAACATATTGCTTATGAAAATATTTGGGAGGTAGAATGATTAATATTCTTCCTTTCTCTTTCTGTTGTTCTCCACTTCTGGTTAGGAGGACGATTCCTAGAGCAGCATCACCCCATGCCTAGGTGAGAACTTTCATGGTCATTATTCTATTAAATGGTTTGTCTTTCTAAATGTATATCCCTTTCTGTGCTTTATCAAAGACAGTCCCAAACTCTACTTCCTCTTTCCATCTCAAGACAGTACACTTCTGTTTACCCAACAATTATAGGAAAATTTTAACAGTGTTGTTATTTAACATACTTTACAAAGTAGTCTAGATCTTTTATTGTCTCAGGTAATTCTTTATTAGTCTAAAACCATCCTTTTTTGTTTTTAAGTGTTCTTATTTTATCTTTGAAGAAAAATAATAAACATCAGAGTTAGAATTTATTGTTTCCCACCATAAATGTTGATCAGAAGCCAGATCTTGAAAAAAAATGATCTAAGTTTCTACCATGAAACTTTAGGTAATATCATAAAAAGGCTGTAGTCTGTGTGAAATGTTTATCAGAGAGTTACTTGACATAAGACCATTTCACTATGATATTATAAGCAAATTTTATATAATAGTAAATATTATTTTTATTCATATTAAACTATGAGTGTTTGAAGAATTTTCAAGATAATCCAGAATTGGTATTATATTTTCAGTATTTGATTTCATATGAGACCACAAAAATCATCTGGTCAGCTGCATTTAATGTCTACTCAGCTTCACTTTGCAGTCTGAGGAACCTTAAATAATTTCAGAGGAATGTTTCTGAATGTTTTGCACTTAGAACAGTAGGAAAAATACACTGTGGAAAGAGTTCAAATGACCGAGTTCTCCGACTATTATTATTCTGACTTCAAGTCTTTGACACCCTCTGGGTGTCCTTCAGTTCAGTTCTGGCACTAACCACCCAGAGTTAGCACCAGAACCCACGTGTTTAAAGGCTCAATCTTTCACAGGACTGCCCCTCTTCAGACACCAGCCACAAGTCTCAGGGGCTACTATTACTTCTGAAGGCCAGCCATAAATGCTGGGGTTCCTGTGACCCCTTTAGGTTCAATAATTTGCTAGAATACCTCACTGAACTCACTAAAACTGTTACTATTTACCATTATAGTTTCATTATAAAGGATATAAATCAGGAATGGCCATACGGAAGACACACATAGGACAAGATCTGGGGAAGGGGCTATAGAGCTTCTTTGTGTCCTTTCCTCATGGAATCCTGGCATATGAGCTTCCCAGCACACCAATATGTTCATCAACCAGGAAGCTCCTCCAAGATTGAGTCCAGAGTTTTTACCGGGGTTTCATTACTTAGTCATGATTGGTTAAATCATTGGACACATGATTGAACTCAATCTCTAGCACCCCTGCCCTCTCTGGAGGTCCATCTGTCCAAAGTTCCAACCCTCTAATCATGTGATTGGTCTTTCTGGTGGCCAGCTCTCACCCTGAAGTTATCTAGGCATCCACCAGGAGTCACAGCATTACAAAGACACTTCTACCAGTCAGTGTATTAGTGTGCCATAACACATGGCTTAAATAATGGAAATATATTTTCTCATAATTCTGGAGGCTAGAAGTCTAAGATCAAAGCCCTGGCAAGGCCAGTTTCTTCTGAGGCCTCTCTCCTTGGCTTGTAGATGGCCATCTTCTCTCTCTGTCTTCACAGGGTATTCCCCCCTCTATATGCTTTCATGTATTCATATCCTATTCTTATAAGGACACCAGTCATATTGGATTAAGCCCACCCTAGGACCTCATTTAATTTACCTCTCTAAAGACCCTATCTCCAAATGCAGTCACATTCTGAAGGAATGGGGGTTAGGACTGCTGAAGTCTTAGGTTGACCATGAATTTGAAGGTGACACAATTCGGCCTATAACACTAACAAACTCAAAGAGATTTCAAAGCTCTGTGTTAGGAACCAGGAACACAGACCAGATCCGTTACATATTCCATTCGCACATCTTCTTTAGAGAAACATCTCTAAGCTTTGGTTAAAAACTATATGATAGAGATGGATGCAAACAAGTGGTTTTGGTTTGCTGCCTAGAGAGAGGTGGGGCAGACCACCTTTTTTGGAAGGAAACACACTGTCTGTTTCTCTAACTCATATTCTGAAGCCCCTGAGAAGTGTCATGTTTAATTCTGTTCACAGGCAAAATCTGGGAGGGAGCCGAAGGGAGACTTCCTTTATTTCAGATCCTCTTTCTGTTGTTGATTTCTTCACTTTTTGGCATGTACACACCACCAGGCTTCTTACTCCCACCAGGCACTTTTGACCCCATTATCCAAACACAGTTTCCGGTACAGTGTTATTCATATTCGATCTGACTATGCATGTAAATCAACCTGTTACCTCTTCCTAAGAGATTTGCACTCAAGTTTTATTTTTCCCACATACTTATACTCTTGAAGTCACCCAAGGGTGGTGGCTTTCTGAGGGTGAGGTTTATGCTCACTGAAGGGTAAGTGATACTTTTCATTTTTTTCCCATTACAAGTTATATTGTTTCAGCTGAAACATTGTAAAACTTCTCAAATTCATTCCAGTTTTTCAGTGTGTATATACCTTCCCAAAGTACAAATGTCATTCCTTTGATAGGAGCGTTACCCATGTTGCTTGTTGTAAACGCAGAACACTATCTAGGTCTTGCCTTCCCTCCAGGCATTGAGACTTGTGATTGCTGAGGGCAGGCAGCTTACTGGGAACAGCACAGAGGAGGAGGCAGGAAATAGAGTTGGGGGTGGGGCGTTCTCTTCCTAGTTTCCCAGGGCGAGAAGGGCAACTGAGTTTGACTTAAAGACTTAAAGACAGAACTATTTCATTTTAGAATTGAGGGGGGAGCAGGGCCCAAATCCTCCCCAGTGAGTGGAGATATAAGTATTTGGTAAAATGGGTGTAGGAAGACAATATTCTATACGTGATTAACAAACATACACTCACATGTTTGTAAAGTACTAGGAAAGGAAGGACTCAACTACGCACAAATGCAGATTTAGCTTACTCATTCTGGTTTAATCGCTTGAAGGAATAATTTATCCTGACACACTCATTCACAAACATGACAGCCTGGGACAGCAACCCAGCCTCTCTTTCATATGACATCTTGAGAGCATACAGTAGTGAGATTATTTTCCTTTTGCATGAGTTCATTCTTTCTGGGCTGCTCGACAGACACTGAAAAAAGAATCCTACATTCCAAGCACCTAGTAGAAATAAACTGTCTTGTTTGAAATAGATGGTCTGAAAGTTATTGAAGAAATTCTCCCTCATACTAAAAAGTGAGAATTTTGTTAGTTTTAATGGTGTCAGTAATTGTTTGTAGGAAATAGGTCAGGCAATTTGTTTTCTCACCTGTAAAATAAAATGTTTGGTATAGATGATCTCCAACTTTTTTCCCACTTTAAAATTATAGGAGTCTGTAATCTCTGTCTTGATTTCTATACCCTAGAGGAATAGGTTCAAATATAATTGATGCTTATGGCATAGAATTCTTTCCCAACTGAAAAATCTGTTGTAAGGCACATAGGCCTATTTTTTCAATATTGCACAGGGTTCTAAGATGCTGAGGTTGCCAGACAGAAGCTGGTCATAGTTAATATTCATCTTCATATATATCTCAGGATGTTTTGGACCATTTCCACAAGCTTATTGGAGGGGCCTGGTTTAAGTCCCCTCAAACAAACTTATGCTGGCCACGAAACCAGAAATATTGAAAGCACAAATGTATTCCTGTTGTGTATGTCTTGTCATCTATGCAGGCCCTAAGTATGAATGGTGGACTAGACGTTCTTGGCTTTTCCATTGAATTGGTGAGGATGTTTTTGACTGTAACAGAATACCCAGCTAAAAGCAATTTAACCAATAAAGAATTAATTTTCTCACATAGTATTAGAATTGGTTAATTGGGCTCCAGGTCAGCTTCTTTCAGATTTCTTGCCTTTCCTTTCCTGGGAACAAAATAGCTCTAGCAGCTACAAGCATAGTGTCCTCACATGACAATATCCAAAGGCAGAAAGGATACTTCATCTCCATTATCTTCTTTATATTATGGAGGAAACCTTTCTTTGAAGCCTCCGGCAGAGTTCCTCTTGTAGGTTAGTACTATGTTGCTTTCCTGAGACCATGGCTTCATGGACATTCTATTAGTAAAGGAGAGGGTTGTCTGAATACATTGAGGAGGCAGTCAGTAATGTCTGCCTCATCTGTTCTGGCCAAAAATTTCACAACGGATCTAATTGGAAGGGAAGGTATAGAAGGTATTTTGTTCACAAGTATATACATAGGGGTGTCCCTCTCTTCATGCTTTTAGCCCACTACCCTTAATTTTCAGGGACCCTAGATAGCCACTGGTAAAGGTGAGATTGGGCCTATGGATGGTGTGATGGAAGAGCAAGGGATAGGGACCCACACTGAAATAATGAACAAGTAGAGGCCCAGGTGGAGGTTGAGAGTGACGCTGAAGCTAGTGGTAGTAGGAGAAGGGCTCCAGGCAGAGTATGGGAATTCTCTAGTCCGGCACACTCTGATATATGGTCTGCTTGACCCTTGCTGAGCAGCAGGGAAATTTGTAAGAGATTCCTGTGATAGCTGGCACCAAAATGCAGGATCCACTGACATTTTACATATCTGTAGGATGTTTCATCTCAGATAATTAACCAGAAAGCATATAATTATCGCAATTCTCTGACCTATTGCCTAGGGGTGGGTGATGCAGATACAAATAATGGGCTCTTGACTTCTGATGTTGGATTTGCTTTCTTGGGATTAGGGATCAGCAGCATGGGTGTCATTCTATTTTAAAAACCTATTTTGGTATCCCTGTAACATGTAATTAATTTGCTTATGTAATTTGCTCAAGTTCAGTCAAGTTTTTGACTTGAAGTCATTGTGTGGATTAATGTGTGAGTGCTTTAGTGAGAGCACACACTTTTAGGAATGAAGGGTTGAAGGAAGTAAATAAGAAACACTCATGAGGCTCTCTACCATGTTGCTTGGCATGTAGTGCACACTCAATACATGTTAGTTTCCTTACCTCATTTAGCTTGCTTCCTGATGACCATTTCGCAAAATTCTCAGCAAAATGATCTCATCCTCTATTTTGGAGCATCCCCTACCCCTTCCCCATAAGACCAGGAAGGGTATAACCACTAATCCAAGACAAGATAATAAGAAATGGAAAGACAGAAAGAAGGGAAGTATTCTTTTATCATGTGCTGAGCACCTGTAATACATGTGTTAGGGATTCTAAGATGAGTTAAGACACATTCCTATCTGAAGGAGCTCACAGTCTGGGAAGAGAGGTGTAGGGAGAAAGAATATGAGATTTGAGGAACACGACAGAATCTTGCATGAGGTGCAGGTGAGCACTTAGAAGAGGTGCCTAGTTTACACTGGATGGCGGGGGTGGGCAGAAGAGGGCCATCAGGGAGTCTCCCTTGGGCCAATGATACCTTGTGCTGGGGGTTTGGCTCTAACACTTCTGCCAGGCTTCAGCCCTCAGGACCCTTGCTCACAGAAGAGGGAGATTGAAATAAAAGATGTCGCTTTCCCCAGAAGTCCTGAAGAGAGCCAAAGAGCAGCCATTATTCATCTTGTTGTGGGGTTTTTGGCTATAAAATTTGTATCAGGAGCCTCCATGTGGCCCCCTCTCCTGGGAACACACTGCATCATGGTGGTTGTTTTAGGAAAATCTATGAAAAGTCCACATGCCTAAGCCACAGCCCTTGGATTTTGGTCCAGTAGATCTGGAGTGGAGTCTGCAGAAGCTGGTTCTGAGGTGTAGCCGGGGTGGACGAATGGCTGGAGCAGAGGGTACTGGGAGAAACAGCACCATCTGCTACTTATTTTCATATATGTTACCTCACTTAAGCTTCAGAACTGTGAGGGAGAGATTATCCATCTGGTTTGTGGACCAGAAACATAGAGAAGGTAAGGGAACTGCCTATGGTTGCTGGGCAAACTGAGCCTCACAGTCAGTCCTCCTCAGTGCAAATAGGGTGTGCATTGCATTGTGCAGCAATTCACTTAAAATATTTTTTTTAATTTTTTTTATGCTATATTTATTTTTGACAGAGACAGAGTGTGAGCGGGGGAGGAACAGAGAGAGAGACACACACACAGAATCCGAAGCAGGCTCCAGGCTCAGAGCTGTCAGCACAGAGCCCAACGCGGGGCTCGAACCCATGAACCATGAGATCATGACCTGAGCCGAAGTCGGCCACTTAACTGACTGAGCCACCTAGGTGCCCCATCACTTAAAATTTTTCTAAATTAATTTTTTAATGTTTTGTTGTTTATTTTTGAGAGACAGAGACATAGTGCAAGCAGGGGACGGGCAGAGAGAGAGAGGGAGACACAGAATCTGAAGCAGGCTCCAGGCTCTGAACTGTCAGCACAGGGCCCGACACGGGGCTCAAACCCACAAACCGTGAGCTCATGACCTGAGCTGAAGTTAGATGCTTAACCGACTGAGCCACCCAGGCGTCTCTTAAAAATTTAATTGTATCCTTCACTTGGAGGTTTTTCTGATCACTAAGGAAGAAGAAACCAGTTCCATCAGAAAGTTATAGGTTTTGGGGGGGTCACAATTTCTAACAATTCTCTGTGGGATCTTTTAAGGAAAACTGAACCATACGATGAACATTGTTCTCTACTGGAGTTTGTTAACACATACAAAAGTGCTGTTTACTTGACTTGGACTTTTTCCCTATAATGTGCCTGAGTAAAATGGCAGTCGCCTGTAATAACACCCATGCAGTCATTTGATGCAACCAGACATAGACCATAAACATGCATGTTTACTTTATTCCTTTTTCAGATATTTATTGAGCACCTGATATACACCAGGATTACCTTAAGTTACTATGTGAGTTCCTGAATTTATTGGGAAAATTAGTGATTTAGGGTGTCAGTTGTATAGATCTATAATTTTAGAAAAGCAGAAAAAAATTTGTCAGTGTCTGGCTCCATTCTATCCCATTGCTCTCTGTGTTCATGTGTAGTTGGTGATATTTGCCAAATTAAGTTTAGGTTCATGCTCTTTGATGAAACAAGCCGATACAGGCCTTGATCGATATAGGCCGATATCAAGAGTAGGGAGATACAGAATGCTTTGAAAGGATTTAGCCTCTAAAACTGAGCTTCAGGTTGCTTAGATCATACATACAGAGCTCTTTGGGACATCTGACCCTTTCAAGGGCGCAAATTATGGGTGTCACCCTGATATCAGCATCGTGTGGCAGGCAAGTGACAGCAGGACTGCAGAGGCTGCAGAGGCTTCCACAAGCCTTGAGCCCTCCTGCAACAGGGCAGGGCAGGACCTGCTGGCCCAACTTCGGTTTGGAACCACAAGCCCTGTTAGTTTCCTGCTTCTCATCTGTGTCAGACCTGGCCGCTGCCCAACATGGAAGGCCTCCTGGACACACTTACATGTGCTCATTCCTAGGTTGTTTTGTGCATTTTAGCCCCTGACTCATCCTCCCAGTGCTGTGCCTTCTGCCAGTCTTCCCAGCTTGTCCTCTGCAATCCCCATTCAGCTGTACAACCCCCGCCCCCTCACACACTTGTCACAGAATGTTCCCTCCACTTCCTCGCCTTCACCCAAACCCAGCTCTCTCCAAGGTCAGGGGTCAGAAAGAGAGCTTGCTCTTTCTCCCCGGCCCCAAAGACCAAAGAGCTGGAAGGCAGCAAGAGCATCCTCTCAGCCCCCTCTGCTACTTGGTGTCTTTTCTCTGGTACTTGCTTGGGAAACCCCCTCTTTCTCTGAGGCTCTCTAGTCCTGTCACACCCTCCCCCGTCCTCACTGGCCACATGCCAACACAACACTTGAAAAGTGCTGTCAGGGTGAATATTTTCCAAGTCTTAGTAAATGAGAATATAAAATGTCTCAATAGATTTAAATTGGTTACGTACTGAAATGTGAGAATGCTTTGGATATCTTGGGTAAAATAAATTATTAAAATTAATTTTACTTGTTCCTTCTTATTTCTTAAATGTGACTACTGAAAAAATTTTAATTACATAAATGGCCCCTATTTGTGACTTTTGTCATTATATTTCTATTGACTAACTCTGGTCTAAGCACTTCCAGGGCCTATGTGGACATCAGACTCTGGCCTATAAGTGTTCATCCAGCTCCTTCATGATTTCAGTGTACTGGCTGAGGCATTTTTTATGAATTAAGAAAAACTTCATTGATTTTTAAATATATTATAAATATATATTATAAATATATTTATTGATATTTTATATGTAAATATATATTAAATATAAGGTAAAGAATTTTCATTATAAATTAACAGAAAATGCAGATAATAAAATATTAATAAGTGCCCAGAAATCATACATATATGAAAGGGTATATGTTACTTTTTTTGTTACTTGCTTTTTATAATTTTCAGCATGTTGTAACCATCTTCCTGTGTCATTATGCATTCTCCTGTGACAGTTTTTTAAATGGTTGGCTGACATTTTCTTATAAGGGTATATACCCTAATTTATTTTGCAGTCTTTGCTAAGTGGGCAGTATTTTTGAATTTTTCTGTTGTAAATGAGGCAGAATGCTTGCTAAGAGGGAATTTAAACGGGTTTTTGGAGAGAGGACCATATTTAAAGATGTTAACATTTTCTAGCTATAGAAGGAGCAGGTCGGTCACAGAGGAGCCCACCTACTTATTTCCTGTCACACAATTGTCGCATAATTTCAGAGTATATATCCACTAGTTATCCCTGGGAAAAGCAGAAGTTAGTGCTGCAAACCAAAACAAATGCTTCAAACTCAGATGGTAAGTATTTCTAAGTTGGACAACTACCACCTTCTTGCGAGATGGATTTCTGGGTGGTGACACTCTGGGTCTTCTCTTTGTGAGGGGGACCCCTCTCCTCCCCTGTGGAATGTTGCTGGCAACCAGGCACCCTCAGATGGGGTTGAGGTCCTGATGACTGTGGAGGGGAATGGGTCCCAGCTCAGGGATGCAGGCAAGGGAGAGAGCAGCAGGAAATCTCAGAGTGCCAGACAGTCATCTTTTGGAGTACACATGGCCGGCAGAGGTGATCATTGTGTCCCTGCAGGGATGATGGAGTGTGCTCTGACCTCAGAGAGCCCCAGGAATACTTGGGGGACACTCCATAGTGGGCACTGTGGTCTTGGTCTCAGCCAGAGACTGTTAAGCCACTGACTGCTTGGGCTAAAAAATGGCTGAGATTTCCAACCGTGGTCGTCTGCTTCCATCAGAGGCTCAAATCAAGTCACTTGGGGAAATACTCAAAGCTAAAGGTGTCCCTAGGCAGGAAACTGTGCAGTTTATTTAATTATACATCTGTCCACAAACACACAATATAATAATGGTTAAACCAGAACGATCATAGCAAATAATTTCTTTTTAAAAAATTTCTTTTTTAAAAAAATTCTTCATTTAAAAAAATGTTTATTTTTGTGACATAGAGAAAGAGAGATAGGCAGGGGTTTAGAGAGAGGGGGACAGAGGATCCAAAGCAAACTCTGTGCTGAACAGCAGCAAGCCCAACGTGGGGCTCAAACTCACAAACTGTGAGATCATGACCTGAGCAGAAGTCAGATGCTTAACGCAAATAATTTCTAACTCCAGGATTACATTAGAGATACAAAAGGGGGGTAAGTGTGGTTGTCTTAAATGGGTATCTTTTCAGGGTTCATATAGTGTTCATTGCTGAATTTCCAAAGCAGGTGAATGCTGCAGTCAGACTGCTTGGGTTTAATTTTTTTTCTTTAATGTTTATTTATTTTGAGAGACAGACACAGAGTGTGAGAGGGGGTGGAGCAGAGAGAGAGACACACACAGAATCTGAAGCAGGCTCCAGGATCTGAGCAGTCAGCACAGAGCCCGATGCGCGGGCTTGAACTCGTGAACCATAAGATCATGACCTGAGCTGAAGTCGGCCGCTTAACCGACTGAGCCACCCAGGCACCCCAGATTGCTTGGGTATAAACCCAGATCCAACCACTGGTGATTTTGGACAGGTTGCCCAATGCCTCCTAACTTCTCATAGGGGCTTTAGGAGAAATAAATGCAGTAGCAAATACAAAGGGCTTAGCACAATGTCTGGCATATGCTCAATACATACTAATTGCTGTTCTTACATTATTATCTTTATATTATTTCTCAAGTGTGTTATAATAGCTTCCTAATGGGTCTCATTACCTCCACTCCTCCTCTTTCTCCAATACATTCTCCACAAAGCAGCCAGAAATTTAAAAATTCAAACCTGATCCTGTCACTCCCCTGTTTAAGGCCCTTCCCCCACCACTGCTCTCCCATTGCACTGAAGATAAAACCCATACCCAAACTCTTTGCCATGGTCTAGAAGGAAGGCATGCAGGATTTGGCATTGCGCCCTCTGTGACAGCCCTCCCTTCCTTCACCATACTTCCTGTGCTCCAGCCCCACAGGCCTGCTTGCTGGTCCTTGAACATCCTGTGCTTGTTCTTTCCTTGTAGACTTTGCACCTGTTCTGCCCCCACCTGCAATGTGTGGCCCCCACCTCCACATGGCTGACTTCTTCATATCATCTACATCTTGGCTCAGATGGCACCTCCTCAAGAGTGTCTGGCCCCCCAGTCTAAGTGACTCACCTGGCAGTTATAATCACATCCTTTTGTTTTCTTTTCTTCCTGGCATCATCCTTCTGTTCATTTATTTGACTTCACATTTATTGTCTGTCTTTCTGCACTGGGGTATAATCTCCCTGAGAGCAGGCACACTTTGTATCTTGTTTGGCACGAACCCCTGGCATCCAGAGCTGAGCCCAACACAGATTAGGAGCTCAAAAACTATTTGTAGAGTAAGTGAACGAATGATGGAATGAATGGTCTTAATAATTACACCCTATTCAAAAAAAGATCAGGTTCCATCCATAATTAAAAAGTGCTTTGATTGAAAAAGCATTTCAGTTGGAGCACTGATGATGGAACTTGGGGTCAATGGAATCTTAGGGCCTGCCAATTTCTGATTTTCTTTATACTGAAAGGGTCATGGATTAAATGGCATTTCTCCTGGACATTGGGATTTTGAAAAGCACAAAGAGGGCCATAACTCGAGGGACATAAGAAATGACAAACTCAGAGGAGCCAGGCAAAGGCAGACTGTGGTGAAAATAATTAGTGATGAGCCATATAAACTACTCTGGTGAGAAAAGGGGAGGGGAGAGGACCTGTGCTTATCCCCCCTCTGCATGTTTCTGACACAGTGTGACTTGTGTGTCACTTGTGAAACACTGCTCTTTCAGAAGGCTTCAGTCCTTTGCTTCCCAAGGCAATCATCTCTTCCTTCTGAAATTCAATTAAATCAGCCCTAATGAGCAGCTATGCAGAAAGAGGGCTCTTGTTTACAAAACACAGGGAACAATAATGAGCCAACATTAATTAGGATTGTTATATCAGATGAGAAAAAATGATTCTCCACCTCGACAGTGGGCAGATTTCTTCTTTCAAGCACCAAGTCTCAGACTTGAGAGAGAGAGGCCTTGTGGTCTTTGTTTACTGCTGTGAAGAAGATGTTTAAGAACAATACCACTAAATTTTCCCTTTGTTCTGCTGCCTTGTGTCAGGCCAGCCAATCAGGAGTCACTGTTTTTCTAGCTGTTGCCATACTGAATTTTCTGAATAAACACAGGCAACCACGTTTTAACCGCAGTGATAAAATACTTTTTTTTTTTTTTTTTAATTCTGTAGGCAAAGGGCCACGTCAGTAGGAGGGTTTGACATACGGGTCATGTTTACTCTTTGATCATCTGTCATTTTGTTAGAAGAAAGCATATGCCATCCTTTGCTCTGTTTCTAAAATAGATTCAGAGGAAGTGAGGAATTAATCTTAACCTTAAACACATTGAGCCCAGTATTTCCTATCCAACTGCAGAATGCACTATCTAGTTTCCTACACCTCGCCCTTGCTAAGTTTAGGTGCTTTAGGCCAGCTGTTAAGAAGGAAAAGAAGGGGGAAGGGAACATTGCTTTAAACGGATAAGGTGCTGCACTGCCCATTATCAATCCTGGCTGATTTCCTCCCTGCTCTGTGTCCCATTCCCTACCACGACAGAACCATGCAGCACCAGAGCTCATGACCCTTGTGATTTTTTCAGATGTTTGTCCCACAACAGGACTGGCATGAGTCTCTCTCACTGTGTTCCACTTTGTTGTTATATACAGTCAGCCCACCAAGGACGTAGATCTTGTCCATCTTGGGACTCTCTAGAAAAACAAAGTTTTGTGCTCGCTTCGGCAGCACATATACTAAAATTGGAAAAACAAAGTTTTGCCTTGCTTTTGAAAAAATTGTTGCTAATAAAGGAGGCTCCTAGCATATCTTCAACTCACCTTCTCTACACGTAGCTGGTGCTGAGCCACAACATTTAGAGAATTTATATTTTAAGATTTTTCTTTACTAAGTTTAATGTTGGTAAGGTGACTGACTCTGCAGATGATCCAGCCAACATCCTTCAACCTTTAAAGACAATGAGACTTTAACTGTTGCAGATGGTGGCACTTATTCATGGTGTCCTGCTCTGTGCTTAGCACCCAGTCCTGGCTCGTGGTCAGTGTTCAGTACGTGCTTTGTGAATTGAACTGGAGTTAGTGTCTAAATGTCCCTTGGGGTGCTGGTGGCCCTCCAGTACAGGTGAGCTGGTCCCAGAGTGTGGATCTTCCCAGCGCATTGCAGTGGAGGGGCTGCTCCTGGCCTGCGTTTCTCACCCCTTTCAGCCTGCTGCCCACTCATTTCCCATGCCCTCTGCCAGAGCTGGCTTCTGTTTTCCCCACAGGGATGGAGAGAATCAGAGCAGGCCTGACGATATCCCTGGGTCCCACGACTTAGAGACATAGCAGAACTTGGTGAAAGTTTTTGTGAAATGAGCCGTGTGAAGGAAAAATAACTATGAAAATCTCCTGCACCCAATGAAACCAAAACTGCCTCCCTCCCCCCTTTTTTCATGGAAATTTTAAAACACTCATAAAGATTGAGCAAGGATGAGGGGCGCCTGGCTGGCTCAGTCCGTTAAGTGTCAGACTTCGCCTCAGGGCATGATCTCCCGGTTCCTGGGTTCCAGCCCTGCGTCCTCGGGCTCTGTGCTGACAGCTCAGAGCCTGGAGCCTGCTTCAGATTCTGTGTCTCCCTCTCTCTCTGCCCCCCGCCGCCCCCATGTGCTCACTCTCTCTCTCAAAAATAAATAAAAACATTAAAAAAAAAAAAAAAAGACTGAGCAAGGATGAATACAAGGAACACTTGTGTACCCATCATCTGGCTTCAACTGCCATCTGGTTTTTGCTAGTTTCATTTAGGAACTTCCTCCAGTTATGTGTGTTTGTGTGTGAGGGAAACTTTGCCTTACCTAACATGAGTTCTAGATATTTCCATATCATTTGGGTAAAAAGAAAATCTCACAATTTAAAACTTTACTATTGAGTCTTTTGTTGTGATGCCCTATTTTTAGGTCCTGGGACTGGCGGTTCCAGAATGTTTCAATTAAATGCTAGTAATGTAGAAAACAGCTTTTTTCCAAGGCCTCATGTCCCCTCCATCAGTGGCTCTCAGCCACTTCCTTCTGTCTGATTGAATCCTTAAACGTGTTCCTGGTGGGCTGTTGGTGGGCTTGTGCTGCTTTGTCCGTCTGTCTGCTCCTGGCACCCACGCACTGTGGGCACAAGCTTCCTCTGCGCATTTGAGACCATTGGAGCACAAACTTCTCTTAATTGCTGTATTTTCAGTGAAAGTCCTTTTGTCACAGGGCAATGACCCATTTTGTTTTTCTGACCACAGAGCTGATGGAGATGGGCTGCCACATCACACTGGGGGACTGACTCAGAGACGGGGAGCAGTGGGCAGGACCCCGCTCACATGATAACCCAGGTAGTGCTTGTTTTGTATACAGAACTTTCCTTTTATAGATTGTAGTCCGTTATTGGTACAGTTGAGAAAGATAAGGTGATGTCATCTGTTTTGATTTACATGCTAATAAAATAGGAAAAATCAAAGGGGGGGTCCATAAAATTACTAGACCATCTTATGAAAAGTACTCCTTGACCAAATGTTATTCCTTGGTTCTCACAACTAATAATGAATTTGAACAGCTCAGGAGAGAATAAGCCTTGTGTCTGTGGTGCTTCTGATACAGCACAGGCTTCAATAGGTTAGTGATTTTTCCACTTAGATTAGAATAAACTCAACAGGATGATGTATATGCATAATATGTTAAACGAACTCAGAAAAATGAGTCTCAGATGTGTGTTGAAGCACACATTTCCCACAGGGGTGATACATGGATTGCAGTGGTCCTCGGCCTTCTCCCCCCAGATCCTTTCCTTGTCCTTCCCTTGCAGGCTGTTTCCCTGGCTTCTCTGTCACTTGGCTCCCTGTTGGATTCAGCTAGTGGACAGACTGCAGCATGGGAAGAACGGGTAAGCTGGGTGCATTAGATTCCTATGGCCGCTGTAAGAAGTTACCACAAACTTTGGGACGTAAACAGCACAAGGTAAATATCTTACAGTTCTGGAGGTCTGAATGAAGCCTTATGGGACTAAAATCAAGGAGTCAGCAGGGCCACCCTCCTTCTGGAAATTCTTGTTTCCTTTCCTTTTCCAGTTCCCAGAGGCTGCCTATGTTCCTTGACTTGTGGCCACATCACTTCAACTGCTGCATCCATTGTCACGTTGCTTTCTCTGACTCTGACTTTCCTTACTCCCTCTTGTGAGGAATCTTGTGATTACACTAGGTCCACCTGAATAATCTAGGGTCAGCTCTCCATCTGACGACTTTTTACCTAATCACAGCTGCAAAGTCCCTTTTGCCCTGTAAGAGGACATGTTTTTAAGTCCTGGGGATTAGAATGTGAACATCGTTGAAGGGGCCATCATCCTCCCTACCACATCAGGGTTCTCCTCCATACCAAAGATGATCTAGGCCCGTGGGCTCTGGCAAGGCTCCTGCTCCCTTAGTCCTTGTGGCCCAAGGGTGACAGTGGCTTTCCACTGCTGCTAATTCCCCCGGTGCTGCCTTGTACCCAGATTGGCTAATCAGCCTCTTTTTTGTCACCTGTGTAAAAAATTCTCTTTGTTTGAAATACGGAAATTTGCTTTCTGTGTTCCTGGTTTGACCCCGACTGATAAGGTGGAGGGGTGATACCTGGGTGCTGGTGGTCTCTGTTGGAGATTGGGGCCGGGGACACGTGGGGGAATCTCTTTGCTTTGGGCAGTGACTTGACGATTAGCAGAGGCCTCGCCTTCCATTTGGCAAGAGCTCTCTCCCTCTCTGGGCCAGGATGTGCAGGCAAGGTGGAGCTGCAAGGACAGCAGTGATTTGAGGTGTGTGGGGCCTCTGGTTGAGACCAGTCCAGTGTCTGAGCGCAGATAGGAATAGCTCCCTAACCAAAGGTTCTGGTCTATTAAAAAGGACTATTTAAGACAAGCTGTCAAAGCATTTGTGGGAAGAGGCTTTATTTCTGAAAAGTCTGAAGCTCTTCCATTTATTTTCTGCATGATCGTGAACAAACGATCTAGTTTCTCAGACTCACTGTCTTCATCTGTTAAAATGAGACAAGCGTACTTAATTTCAAAGGTCTGCATGCGGGTTCAGTGGGGGTGATATACAGGGTGGGGCAGGAGGAATCACTAAATAATGTAAGTCTTCTGTTGGTTAATTCTAAAAATTCTGAGCACCTCCCATGGGCTGGTTACTATCCTAAGTTCTTGATTTTGTTAAGTTTTCTGTCTGTTGTGAAGATAGACATTACTCAAATAATCACACTAACGTATATCTAATTATGAGCATGGCTTGATAGGTACGTGGTTCTTTGAGGACATATGAGAAAAAAGCCTGACTTTAACCAGGGCCTCAGGAAAGCATCTGGGCTATAATTTGAAGGATGAGCAAAAGTTAATTATAAATGAAATGTAAAGGGATTGGGGGAACAGCATGTACAAAGGCCCTGGGGTAGAGTGGCACATGTTGTCCAAGGACATGGAGGAAGCCCAAAGAGAAAAAGCAGTACAAGGTGAGGTAGAGGAGGCAGGTGGGGACAGACCATGTAAGACCTTGGAAGGATTTTAGTTCTTATGACAGAGCCCATGGGGAGACACTGAGAGATTTTGGGAAGTGCATGTGTGTCTGTGTCTCAACAGCTTTATGATTTAGCCAATCACTCTGGCTACTGCATGGAGGACAGATTGGAGAGGGTTGAGAGAAGATGAGGGTAGACCAGTTGGGAGGGACTGGCATGGCCTAAATCGGAGGCTGGGTGATGGCTTGGATTAGGTGAGCACGAAGGGCAAAGGAGACGCAGGGTGTCAGCTTGCACCCAGGGTGAATAGTGGTGCTGCTCTTAGAGGCAGAGGGTCCTAGAGAGAGCTCATCCTGGATGGGCACCAATCATGAATTTGGTGCTAGATATGCTGAGTTTGAGGAGCTGGGGTAACAGCCAGGAGGAGATGTTCCATCAGCCACTCAGGAGAGGTCTGCTCTGGAGTTAGAGCTTTGGGCGTCATGGGCTTATAAATAATAACTACTTGGGCATAGATACAATTGTCTTTCAGACAAGCTAACGTGTAAGGAGGGTTTATTCTGTGCCAGGCACAATTCTAAGCACTTTACTTGTATTAACTCATCTAATCTCCGTAACTTCCTTTTGAGATACTTCCTCTACTTTACAGATGAGGAAACTGAGGCAACAGAGTGTTGCCATACTTGCTTGAGGTAAAACAGTCTCGGAACCAGGGTCCAAACCCAGGCGGTCTCCTGCACCAGTGTTATTACCCCCTTTGCCATACTGCCCCTCTCTGTCAAGGCTCATAGCTTATTCCTGGGACGGAGACTGTTCTAACATGCGCACTTTGTTGCAAAAGCTGTGCCATTGGTTTTCAGGGAGGTATAGGGGATGTTGGTGTTTCTGGTTGCCATGGTTTGCATAATATACATTCCTCACCTGCTGGAATCCCACTGCCTCGAGTAGCAGCTGCCAGAAGCTGCAGAACAAACATGTGCCGGCAGCAAAGCGAAGCACATGGAGAAGAGGGTGAGGATGAAGACAGGCATGCGGCAATTCCCCGTTCAAGCAAAAACATGTCCGAGATGCCTTCAGGTTGCCCACGGGTTCTGCATCTCTCCGCACAGGTAACCACTGGCTGTAGCAAAACCAGGATCATTAATATTTACCGCCCGGGGAAAACTTGGCCCTAAAGTTAAACAATGAGCTGTCTGCCTTTCACCCAAGACTGTGAACTTTATGATGCCAAGTGAAAAAGACTCACCAACTTTATCTCTACAGTCCTCACAGTGCTTTTGCATAGCATAGGCACCTTCAGAAAGCAATTGCCTCCAGCAAGTGGGTGTAGTTCCACGGCCCTTCGAGGAGAGGAGAGGGAGGATGAGCCTAAGATAAGTTATATAAGCTCTGGATCAGAGCTATGTACAGGCGGGTGCTACTAGTGCAACGCGCTTTATCCTAAGAGGGGGCTGTGTCCTTTCCTGGAGTGTTGTTGCAGCTGGCAACTGGTTTAGCCAAAGGCAGCTTAATGCCCCATAAAATGATTAGATAAGGATGAAGGCAGGGTCATAGTTGGCGGTCCTGTCGCACAGCTGAAGAACATTAAATACGGCGCCCGGTGTGCAGGCCGCCACACACAAATACCCCGGTTGCCCAGCCTGCTGAAGATGCAGCAGCCAGTGGCTCAGCTGCACAAGGAACAGAAACTATCGCCATCTTCCTGTCTGTCACACCCACTTCGTGCTTGTGCTCGGGATGGGTCCCACTGCCTCCCGGCTACCTTCTCTACTGCACTGCTGAGCCGTTTGCTTCGGATGTAATTTCAGGGCCCAGAAGGCACCTGCTGAAGTAGTGAGCTCACATTCAGTGCAACATTCCAGGGTCACATTCAGACACCTACTGTGTCTCCTTGTGCAGAAGGAGCTTCAAAGAAGAAGGAAGCGCAGATCTGCCCTCAGGGGCTAGGGTCTGAGGGGGATGTGATTATGTGATAAGCCTAATGCATTCAGAAAACCTGGTAGGATTCTGAAAGGGGGTTGTCAGACAGGGTGGGTATTCCAGGTATAGAAAAAAAAACCTCAGTTGGTAATTGAAGGTTTCTACCTAATACATGAAGGCCTTTATGGTAACTTGAGCTGTCTCCAGACGGGGCGAGTAGTCTCATGAGAGAGTAAAACTTCTGTGGTATTTACATAAAGAACAGAAGACCACATGTTAAGGGGGTTCTCACTTTGAGGTTTGGACTTCATGCCCTGCAGAGTCCCCTCCTACTTAGTTTTTATTTTTCAAGCCCTTCAAGATGACTTTTTCCCCCCACTGAACATGTTAGCTTGCTAAGAGGATCGTTGAATGAAAATATGCAAAGATAATTTAAGAGGCTAAAAGTTTTTTTTTTTTTTTTGTATCAGGAGACTAAATGAATATGTAGCATTCTCTAAATATAGCCTTCTATGTAAATTGACACTTTTCATAGAAAAAACTTAAATAGAATTGAAGGTTGAGAGAGTCAAAATTATTCTTAAATGTTCCAAAAAGATGCAGCAAACTGCATGGTTGGTAAGGAAAGATAGCATTTTTTAAAATGTAGTTAAGTTATTCTTTTTTAAAATAGGCAATACAAGCACATCTTAAATAATTCAAATGTACCCAGCAAATCTGCTTGCCACCTCTGCCCTCTAATTCTCTAAGGATCTTTCCCAAGGGCAGCCACTGTTAACAGCTTCTTATGTATTCCTCGAGAAAGAGATGTACTAAACAAGTATGTGTGTATACAGCAATGCTCTGTATACTGTTCTAAAGATTATATTTTGAAAATTTTTCTGTATCGTTGCTTAATTATATCTAATAGCCGCGTAGTATTTTTGTATACTATATACTGTGTATTTTTGATATATCTATATTTATAGTATACTATGCTATCATTAGGTACCATATAGTATAACATAGTATATATATATATATATATATATATATATATATCGAGAGAAAGAACTACTCTGCAGAGCATATATATATAATATACATACTATACTATATATATATATATATACACTATGCAGAGTGTGTGTGTATATATACATATATATATATACACACACTATGCAGAGTAGTTCTTTGTATTGATATATACATATAGTATATACTGTATTGATACACACATAGTATGGTATATACTATACTAGTATACAATTATGCAGAGTATAGTATATACTTAATATACTCTGCATAGTAGTTCTTTGTATTGATGTTCCATAATTCATTTAACCTTGGACTAGTTTTGACGCCACTATCATCTCCCTCCTCTCCTATTAAAGAGTAAAACTCCACAAAAGCAGAGACTTTGTCTCATTTGTACCCAGAACCCACGTGAACAGTAGCTGGAATGTGGCAGGTGTTCAATAAATATTTGGTAAAAGAGTTAATAAATTGCGGGAAAAATATTTATTTAAATTTACTTTAAAAAAAAACTTTAAAAAAATTTTTATTTACAGCCAACAAATTTTTAAAAATTATAAAATTTTTATGATTGTAAACCTTGTAAAAATATATCCTCATTATGAAAGTTTGAAAAATTAGGAAAATTGAGAAGAATCATAGACCAGCTGCTCAGAGACCACCACTGTTAACATTTCAGTATCTTTCCTGTTAACCTTTCCTCTGTATACATTTTAGTGTAACTGTGATTTTATTTTGCCCATACATTTTTATCCTGCTTTCTTTCCAATAGCATTCTAACATGTGCGTTTTTATTAAGAACTTCATAAGCATATTTTGAAATGGTTATTCTATAATGGTGATACATTTTTAATTATTCATATACTTTTCTGTCTTCCTGAGTACTTGACCTTCATCTTTTCGCCTTGGCCAAGGTACCTCCTGCTTGTGGGAGTGATGTCAGGAGCAAGAGTGAGGTAATACTTAGCATCTGACATTCAGATAGGATTATGCTACAAGGAGAAAGGATTTGCTATTCCTTTGGCCAAAGCCCTCTCTTGCACATTACCACCAAGCCTGGATGACCCAGACCATAGAGTTTTCCTATGGTGTGAAGAAGATGCTCGTTTTGGCCTCAACAGCAAAGCAGGAAGCTTGCTGCTCAGTAGATGCAGGGCTATGTTTAACACAAAAGGAAGCAAGATAAAAGTTTGCTCCCTTTCAATCTCAGATGCAGATGGGACAGAGAGGAGAGAGAAGGGAGGAAAGTGAAAGAATTAAGTGTGGTTCTCAATTTACTGTGCATTTTATAACTGGAGAAAACCTACCCTGCACCTCCCCCCACTGATCACTTATGTTTAAGAATTTGGGAGGAGACCTCTGTGCATAGTAGGGTAGCTCTGTCTGATTAGGAAGAGGGGCTGTGTGGTTATACTGAACCAGCAAAGGGTCTGGCTGCCACTTTCTGGAATACCTCTCTATTCCCAGAGGTGTCCATACTGAGTTGAAAGCCAGTGAGCCTGTGTGATTTGTTGTGGTGGACCAAAGTAAGCAAGCAGCGAGGCCTGGGGGTGGACTGTAAGTCAGGGGCTGGATGGGGTCTTTGACAACTGCTTAGAGGTGTTCAGCCATCAGAAGCCAAGGCAAGGCCTAATCAAGCAAGGTGCAAACAGGGGCTTGGCAAAACCAAGAGATGAGGTTGAGCTAAACTAGCCGCAGCCTCCATCAGTGAATGTTGGTAAATCACAGAGCAGCCTTGGGTCTGCTCCAGAGACCAAAGGAGGAAGCAACACTGCACTCAAGGGCACCTCTTCATTTCTGATGCCAAAAGGACACATAGGATGCCCCTCTCTAGTCAGATGCCATCTTAATGAGAGAGGCGGTGTGTGAGAGATTTAACCTTTTTATCCAAGGCGTCTGACCACCACCTAAATTATCTTTTTTTTTTTTTTAAAACATCGTTCATTTCTTTATCTGAAACTCAAATTTAATTGGATGTCCCATATATTTTTTAATTTTTTTTAACGTTTATTTATTTTTGAGACAGAGAGAGACAGAGCACGAATGGGGGAAGGGAAGAGAGAGAGGGAGACACAGAATCTGAAGCAGGCTCCAGGCTCTGAGCGGTCAGCACAGAGCCCGACGTGGGGCTCGAACTCACGGACCACGAGATCGTGACCTGAGCTGAAGTCGGACGCTTAACTGACTGAGCCACCCAGGCGCCCCCACCTAAATTATCAATGCAGACTAAACTTTAAATCAGATTGGACAGTGAGTTAATCTTTCCCCACTAATCAGTAGAGTCAAACTAGAGGAATTAGAGGTTAAATAAATTACGATTACAACTTTTGCACATATGAGTTGAAATGTGATTTGTATTTTGTGATCCCTACTGAATACACTACTTCACTAAGTGACTAAATATAGTGAATTTCTCCCATGCCCTTCTGTTTGGAATTTAAGTTTCTCCAGTTTTGCATTGTTAGAGATGTTGCATGAACTTTATGCATTTAAACTTGTGGCACACAGGAGGCACTAAAACAAATAGTTCTTCTTTGAACTGGCATATTCACTGAGAATGTAGAATAGCTTATGTGTGAGATCTAAGCCTCCATATAATAAGGCAACACCTTGCTTCTTGTAGTAGAAGATGAGCCCAGAATAAGATGGATTGGTAAGAACCAGAGTAAAAAAATAGATAATTGACCTTTACATTATATAAATGAACAGAATTTTTGGAGTGTGTGATTGAGACAGAAGAGAAACGAGGTTGAAGCAGGATGGTGGAAGACTGGAGTCCATTCTGAGAAGGGGCCTAGAGACTTCTGGGAGTAGGGATACAATTAAGGAATTTTAAGTTGCAGATCTGTGGTGTATATCCTGCCATTGCCTCATTCTTTGACAGTCTTCTATTCACACAAATGCCCCTCCATTGGTTTTATTTATTTTGTTGGTTTATTGACTGGGGGTGATGAAAATTAAGCAAAAGGGGTTGAATTCAATATCTGGTCAGTATGAGGAAGAATTGGGACCCATAGTTGACAGATGAGATTATCTATGATGATCCTTGAAATGAACATTTCAGTGCAAATGGGAGCTCATATCTGGAAGTGACTACTAGAAGTTCAACCTCCATTCCCCTAGCAATTCAGAAATGTTACATAGGCCATGGAAACTTCCCAATTAGTGGAACAGGGAATCAGGTCAATCTTGTGTGTTTATTAGGGGGACACCAGTTGACCAATGGTATTTATGTGTATCTTTGCCATCATCAACCAATGGAAAGGGGAGCTTCCCCTCACTGTGTAAGAGATCCCCTACTCTCCAGTGTCCTCTTTGGCAGAACACATCCATCATCAACCCTATTAGAGGATGAAAACAATGGCAGGTTGGCGAGAGCTTGTGGAAGAAGCTACATATGGGGATATAATTATAATATCTTACATTATTTATTTTAGGTAGCATACGTTAATAGGCCAGTTGGCCCTTCCAAGACTGCTACTTCTCCCTGTTCCTATATGTATTCTAAGCTATTTTAATCCATTTTTGTCAAGGAAGAAGCACACATTTTCTCAGGGTTTTGGGTCTGCCTCTTGGTTCCAGGCTGAAACTGGTCTGGTCTCATGACTATTTAAACTTTAGCAGATTTCCTGGACTCTCCCTCAGTCTAGAAATTTCTCAGAACAAGTTATTCTCTTTTCTTCAGCGTTTACCTCTTACATCAGAGAAGAGCCCTATGTGTTCTCTATGCACATGAGCCCTTTCTAGAGGTCTTACTTTGGTCATATAACACATTCCTTTTGTTGTGGCCTCATGGATCGCCTGTCTAGCCTCCACCCTTCTATTTTCTCACCTTTTTGTTTCCTCTTTTTTGCTTCATTTCCTCTCAATTTTGCTTAGGCTGTTTGCTCACCATCCTTGTTGCAAGAGGTCAAGCCTGCCTGCCCATATCTGTGTTCATTGTCAGCACTATAAAGCCCATATTTGATCTTACAACTCTCTTCATAGCAAAAATGGCTTACAGTGTAGCACATAAATGTTTGGGGAGACAGACTTTCCTCGGAGCATCTTAAACATTGAAAAGTAGGAAAGTCATCACATCATATGATTAATAGAGTCTGAACAGGACTATCAAAATAGACTGAACATATTGCCAATGAAAGGAGATTATGGATTAGCACATACAAAAAAAAGCAGTAAACTTAATCTAAAACATGACTAAATTTTATAAACTGCTGACATCCCTTAAGCAGAATTTCCGAAGCCAGACTCCGTTTCAAATTCCTTTACTCTTGTCTTAAGCATTAACGGTACTTGGTGAGCAACCTGTGAGTTAAAGGCCCTGCCCAGTCCCACCAAATACCTTATAGCTGCCAAAAAGACTGAAGTTGAAAGTGGTCTGATAACCTGACTGCAGGCAGTCTGAAGCTTGGCATAATTGTATGACATGAGGCTCTTGGGAGAATGATGATAAACCTAATTGGCAGATTTCCCCTGCCTTGTGAGAGGTAGAAAATGGGAATAGAGACTATGTGGAAGGGAGGTGGGGAAGGAGACAACAAGCACAAGCCGCCCTTGTTGCTTTCACCTTCAGAAATCAGAAGTTGGAAGATATTTGAAGGGTGGGAGCATGGAGATTGATAGAAAACAAACAGACAAACAAACCCATGGTTAGAGCAAGTATCCGCAGGAAGTTTTCCTGGGTTGAGACACCTCTGCTAAGCTAAGTTCAAAGGAATGTTTTTGAACTGGTGAACTTCTTTTTTCCTTTCCTCCTCCTCTTATCACAACACCTCATGTTTAGTGAATGCATTGAAATCTTCAAACTTTAATGTGATTTAATGTTTTCATTAATGTAATATTTAAGAAGAAGATCAAACTGCATAAGGATAGGACTTGATACATTAATGATATCTTTCACGACATCATCACAACAACCAGTAAGGTAAACAGGGCAGGTATTATTCCATCCCATTCTACATATGAGGAAACTGAGACCCAGGGACTCATTTGTTCAAGGTTAAATGGCTGTAAGAGATGGAGTCAAAAACCATGTTTTCTGACTTGGCCACACTTGCTTTTTCTGCCGTTAAATTTCCATTCACACGGGCTTTCAGCCCCAGCTAAAGACTTTATCACATGAACTCCTTTCCTGATCTTAGTTGTATTTGTCTTAGTATAGAGTGTATAAATGTTTGGATTACCTTTCTGTGGCTGTGGCATTGAACACTTATTCAACAAACATGTTGAACATCTGATAGAGTCAGGCACTGAACTTAGCTCTGATGATGCAGTCTTTGCTCTTGAATTGCTTATTGTTTATCCCAGGGTTCTTGGACATGGGAAGATAAATTACAAAATGATTTAATAGATGCCCATGGAGATAAATGAACAAGACTGAGGACACAGCACCCAATTCTACCTGGGGGAGTCGGGGAAGGAGGTGATATCAGAGCTTTGTCTCCGAGGAGGAGAGGGGTCTGCCAAGCAAAGGAGGGGCAAGAATGTTCTAGGGAGAGGGTCCAGAGCATGTATCACATGGAGTGAAGACTGTGCACAGTGGTCTGAAGCCTGCTGTATGTGGTAGGGAGGGAAGACTTGTAAAAATCTTTGTAGACCAAGTTAAGGAATTTGTATTTTATCACGTTGGTGCTAGCGGACCACCAGAGGATTTTCAGCAGGTAACTTGATGTGTAGAGGAAGATGCAACAAAATGGGCACACTGATGTTTTAACCTTTTGGGACTCGAAGAACTTGTTTGAAAATTAATTTGTATACATGTAGTGTGGTGGTTCTCAAATGTTGGTATGTACCAGAATTATCGAGAGGGCTTATTCAGAGGTGGATTGCTGGATTGTACCCCACAGCTTCTGATTCAGTAGGGCTGTGTAGGGTTAGAAAATTTACATATTTAACAAGTTCCCAGGTGACACTGGTGCTGCTAAGTCATTTGAGATTTATTTTTTCAGGCATTTGAGATACAATAAAGATTTTCTAAAAATATCTGAACCAAGGATTGCAATCATCATCAAATAATATAAAAAATAGAATTATGCGTGAGGCACTGTGCTGAATGCTATATGACAGAAGCATTTTGTTAAAATTTTTTTAAATGTTTCTTTATTTTTGAAGGGGAAAGAGACAGAGTGTGAGCGGGGGAGGGGCAGAGAGCGAGGGAGACACAGAATCCGAAGCAGCCTCCAACCTCTGAGCTGTCAGCACAGCTCTGACATGGGGCTCGAACTCACAAGCTGTGAGATCATGACCTGAGCTGAAGATATGACAGAAGCATTTAATTGGACATGACTCCTTGCTCTGGGGAGTTCATGGTGATGCCTTGGGATAGGATGGAATGGGTAACTGACCATTCTTCAGTTTATTTCTAGTGGACTGTCTACTGTTTTTATTCCAGAAAAGACTCAGAAAACAGAACTATAGCTGAGATTGAAGTTGTCATAAATTCTGAGATTCTCACCAAAATTATTCTGTCACAATGGTGAAATTTTGGGCTGGAGGGAGGAAGTGTGAAGCAATCACATACCATCTTATCATGTGACAAAATTGTCTTATGACTAAGAATCATCTGACAATTAATTGAGTGGAGATAAGAAAAACCAAGAGCTGAGTAATCAGAGGAACATCACTGTTTGGAGCAGGGAACTGGATCGTGTAACGAATGTAAGACACTGCAGGGCTTTTTGCTTGTTTCTAAAATGGATGTCTTTTCTAGAATTCTTTGCTTAAAACTCTGCTCTAGGATGTAGTATTCTTTGTCTCAATTGTAGACAGCCTCAGAATACGACATCAGTGGGTTTTAGTGGAACCTTCCAGCGTCTGTGGCAAATAACCCTCTCTTGACCTTCAGTCTGCATGCTGGTTCTGGGGAGTCTGTTTCATGAAATATTGATAGAGAAGATGACTCCAGAGCAACGCATAGAATGAATGATGCTTCTTTGATGTGTTAAGCCGTCTTCCTGCCTTAAAAGACTGTGAGGGAAAAAATAGCCCTTAGAAGAAGCCATTCTTAGAAGGACTCCTCACTTGATTGGCACTCACGCTTAAATATACAAGACAGATTTCACGCCTCTCTCCTCCTAGCTGTCTCCAGTGAAACACCCCAAAACCCTGGCATGGGCTGATTGCTCTCTTTGCGGAATGTGAGAAAACACCACTGTTCATCACTGTTCATCTAGATTACTGCAGTCAGCTAATACCTGATTCGTCTGCCTCTGATTGCCTTTGTCTCTACTCCCTTCTCTTTAGATGGGCTGTTTTCAGCTGCTGTGTCCGGACACACAGTGGACTTGAACCCGTTATAGGTAGAAAGCCAAATTTTGATTAGCAGGTGAAAATAATTTTTGGCTACAGCTAAATAGAACCGTAACAACAGCAGCAGCTAACATTTATATGACCCTTCCTAAGTGCCAGGCACTGCCCTAAGCACTTGACATATATCAATTTATTTAACCCACATGAAAGATCCAGTGAAGGACATTCTATTATTAATCCCATTTTCAGACGAGGACACTGAGGCACAAAGAAGGCAAGTCACTTGCCTAAGTTTCCGCAAATAGTAAGTGGCGGAGCTACATTTCAGAATTTGTGCTCTCGACCCATCCTCCTGAGGATTCACAACCAGCTTGACTGTCCTCGTCTTTGCAGCTCCGCCTGCTTTCCTTCCCACTCCTTCCTGAGGAGGAAATTGCTGCTTTATCTGCGCTCCAGTAATACCTCATATACACCTTGATAATAATGCTTATCCCACCATGGTTGATGCATTAATCATCCTGCTAGGCTGAGAGTAAGCCTGTGTGTGACTCATGCCTGTGACCTACTATCTCCTGCAAGGTCTAAAGGGCTGTTGTTTCTCAGTAATTCCTGTTGTTGAGTGGAAATTCTGACATTTCATGTATAATTTTTAGAATGAAATTACATCTCATTTCAAATGTATTTTGAGACCTGACCAATTGAGTTCTGAATTCAATTTCATTACATTATGCATAAAATAGGAACAGAATGGCTAACACTGTGCTAGGTCGAGGGTTACAACTGTGAGCAAAGCAGACACAGTCCAAACATTATAGGACCTTAGTGACTAGTGTGGGGAGCTGAGCAGTAGGTACTGAATATTGTAATGATGGCGAGTGTAGGGACTAGGTTGGCCTGTGGGGAGGAAAGCTTTCCCTGAGATAATGGCATCTAAACTGAGGCCTAAGGGGGAAGTAAGAATTAGTCAGGTGAAGAGGGTGGGAGTCAGTCTCTGCTCTGACTGGTCTATGACATAGCACTGTTCCTGTCCACTCTATAGATCCTTATATTCTTTTAAGACTCAGATAAAAGTCCACTTTCTCCAAGAACTTTCTCTGAGTATTTTAATTTTATGACTTATTTCTTCTGAATCCCTACATTCAATAATTTAAAAAAGTAAATGTGAACCCCAGGAATGTGTCCTATGTTGGGGACATTGCCTTATTTCCCTTAATATTCAAAACAACCTTGCAAATTAGGGATTAATATCTTTCCTTTTTCAGATGAGAAAACTGAAGCTTGATGGAGTTGGGTGATTTCCCTAAAATCTCATAGTCAGTAGGTGTTAAGGGGAGAGTTGGAATTCAAATTTAAGTCTGTTTGACTACTAACTTTCACAATCGTTCTATTAAATGAGTATTATCATCCCCATTTTACAGATGAAGAAACTTGAAAAACAATGAAAAATTGGCCCAAAGTCCCAAAGCTCCCAAGTGTGGCAACACATCAGGATTTCCAGTTCATGTCTGTTTGACTCCAGAGACTGTGCTGTAAAGGGCTGGTAGTAAGATAGGAAGTTGTTCCAAATACTCTCTCTGATCTGAGCATATGAGCCACCTCTGTGGCTGCAGAAATCTCCAGTCTCCTGTTACTACAGGTGGCCCATCCATGGACCAATGGCATCACCATCGCTTGGGAGTTTATTAGCAAAGCAAAATCTCAGGCCCTATCCTGGTCCTATTAAATCCAAATCTGCCTTATAACAAGATTTTCTGATAATCCCAGTGTGCCTCAGAATCCTTACAATGGTAGGTTGTGGAGTGAGGGCCTTCCTGATCCAAGGACAGTCATTTCTGAGACTTGTTGGACTTTGAGGGAGAGTCCTGGGGCTCTGCACTGAGCTGGACTTCTTATTGACTCCTAGGAGGTCTGGCGACCTGAGGAGACCGAGTTCACAGTGGGATTTTTAAGCCGGTGTCCAATATATTAAAGGCCCCACTAGTATTACTGTTACCTGTGAGCTGACTTTTCAGCTTGTGGCAGTTTTAAGCTACAGGTCGAAATAAAAAAAAAAAATACAACTTACATGGTGAATTATAACATCCTTGTGAGGGAAAAAGAGATAAATACTTTGCCCACATTATAGAAAGTCTTGGTAGAGCCAAAAAACAAACAAACAAACAAAAAAAAACAAAAAAAAAAACCCAAAACCAAAAAAACCAAAAAACATTTCCCATAAAACCTTGAAAATTTGTGGCAGGTCTATAATTATGATCCTGTTCAGGTGGCTCCCTTGTCTGTGTTCCAGTCAATAAAAGACCATAATAACATTACTGCATTTTAATGAAATCTGTCATCCTTATCTTTATAGTTGACTATTCCCTCTCATCTGTTTGTTCATTCATTCATTCACGAACGTTTATTGAATGTTTGCTCTGTGCCAGGCACTAGACTTTACTGAGAAAATTATATTTTTTTATTGAGCAACACAACAAAGACCTTAAAAGACTGAACAGTTACATGACATGATAACTCAATGATTTAACTTATTCAAGAAAAAAAAAAAAACGTGGTCCTATTTCCTTTTCAATTGGAAGGAAAGGGCTTCATAAGTAGTGCTGTTCATGGTATCATGTGTATTTGTACTTCTTGCTGGAAAAGCAAGTGCTCGTAAAAGCACCAGAAATACACATCACGTTGGGTATGGCAAAGTCCTTGACACCGGGATGGCTTTCTTTTCTGTTTTGGTCAGATTTTCAAGACTGCTCCTTAATATGAACCTGTTCCACTTAGGGATCACAATGTGGAGAGTGTGTGTGTGTGTGTGAGTTTGCGTGCGAGCAAGAAACAGAGAGAGAGAGAGATTATGCTCATAAATCCATGTAAAGGCCAAAACTGTCTGAGTGGTTTGTTTTTATTTCCACTTCTTGTGGGAAAGAGACTCATTTCCAGCTCCGAGTGCCAGAACTGACAGCAGGTACTTAGCATTCATTTTTTTCCCTCCAGAGTTTAGTCTGTGGGGCTGAAAATTGTAGTTGTAACATTACGCAGTTCAAGTGCAAATCTCTGTGCCAAGTATGATGACAGAAGGCTTTTCTTGTATGCGCCCCGCAAGGCTTGGGGTCCAGAAGGCCTCTCCTTGTCTTTTAAAATGGGGTCTTGACTAATTTAAGAGTTTGTCCTTTTGGGTGACTGCAGGTTTTCCAAATTGGCATGATGCATGTCTATGAAGAGAGAGCCCACTGCAAACCTGCTACATCATCTGTCCACAAGGTACTTACAGACAGAGTGAGCAAACATGGAAATGATGGATTAGCTTGTACTCCAAATTGTGCTAAGTTTGCTTTGGATTTTGTGAGCGAGTGAGTGTGCATGTGTTGTTTTGCTTCGAGGCCTGTTATCAGAATCTTTGTGTTATGTTTCATAACTAGAAGGTGACTACGAGCCCCTCTGTTTAGCAACAGCATTGCAGAGGTGGAAGGTGCTAATCTAATCCCAGCCAGGAGCCCGGCCACCCACCGAGAGCCCCAGGAACAGGAAAACTCTTGCTTCTCTCTTCCATTCTCTTCCCTTTGTTCCTGCAACAACTCAAAATACGAACATCACCTTTCAAGCAGAGGATGTCTAGGTCACATCCTGTGTGCACAAGCGGGCAGAGGCTCACTCTTGTTTTCTCCCCCTTATCTCAGATCGCACCACAGCCCTCATTGTTTATATAACTCCCGCCTCGAATCACTCTGCAAACATGTGCAAGGTTGGCATGCACTGGGCACCGTGAGAGAAGTTGGGGATGGGAGATGAATGAGGCATCATTCTGTTCTTCCAGAAGCTCACAGTTCCATTAAGGAGACAGACACACAGACCACAACAATAGAAGATTAAAATTAAAAAAAAAAAAAAAAAGAAAGAAAGAAAAGAAAGCGTCCTTCTAGAGGTATGTAGAAGTATGAACAGAGGAGGGAGCAGTCAGCTTTATGTCTGAGGACTGACGAAGGCCCACCCACGGCAGAGGGGCCCTTTGAGCTGAACGTTAGAGAATGAATTTTAGTTTGCTAGGCCGAACAAAATCCTTTTCTCATTAGCTGACTTCTGCGGTAGTAGTCAATGATACTTTGGTACCTCATTGTATCATGCTTTCTTTCGCTCTTAGCCAAACATCTCCGCTGCCCATTATAGAGACCCCTGAGTGAGTCATTTCAGAGAGGCAGGCGAGTGTAGCAAATGGGGGGTGGAAGTCATTTGGGGTCAGAAACGCTGGAATTCTAGCTCCGCCACTTGTGCCTCCCTGACTTCAGGAAATTTGCCTAACCCCTCAAAGCCTCTCTTTCTCCCTCAATAAAGTGACATAACAACACAAATCCCATAGGACTGGTATGAGGCTTCAGTGAGATAATGAATAGAAAGGATTTAGCCCACTGGCATCTAGAAAGTCCTCAGTAAATGCTGTATTATTACTGCTCAGATACAAATGTTGTTACCTCCTCCCTCCCTGCTTCCCTGACCACTAGGTAGGGATGTACGGAGTTGGGGTTGCCTTTAGAACGGTCTATTCTTGCCTAGGAGGGACCCACTAGGTGGTTGATAGGCTACATCTGGAGTCACTGGTTTCTGATTTCAGTACCTAGTTAGAGATTTCAACTTCACAATTTTGACAAATTGGATTACTTCTCAATAATTTGATTTCTACAACATGGACAAAATCATAAACAGATTTACTAAGCAACCAAAACAAACATATGTAGCTCATTATATTCTTATATTACCGTGAACGGAACGCATGAATGTAAGCTGAGCTTTCGCCAGTTCCTCCTTGCTTGGGAGCTGTCAGCTGATGGGTGGCTAAGAAGCCTGTGTTTCAGACCAGTTCTTTGGCCTCTTGGCCTTTGGTCAACTTTTTTATATGCCGTGTTATCCTCATTGATTTCATTCACTGTATTGATCATCATCTCATGAGGGTATTTTTCTTCACATCAGCGGGTTACTGTGGCAACAGGTATTCTGTCTGTATTGCACAATCCTTATCACTTCATTCATCCATCCACTCACTCTTTATTTATTTATTTATTTATTTAAATATTGTTTTTAAAAAATGTTTATTTTTGAGAGAGAGAGAGAGAGAGAGAGCGGGGGGAAAGCAGAGAGGGATGGGAGAGAGAGAATCCCAAGCAGGCTCTGCACTGTCAGTGCAGAGCCCTGTGCAGGGCCCAAGCCCATGAACCGTGAGATCATGACCTGAGCCAAAGTTGGATGCTCAACCGACTGAGCCACCCAGGTCCCCCCATTCACTCTCTCTTTAAATATCAAATAGATAGAAAATACCTGTTGCTCGGAAACAGATGATTCCTTGCCTTAAAGAGCTCACGAGAAACAGAAAAACTACCCAGTAGTTACTGCAGAGCGTGGTGAGTGCCCTATATAAATTAGCAGAAGGTGCCAGAGAGACACCCAACACGGCTCAAGAAGTCAGCAAAAGCTCCCTGAGCAAAGAACTGAAGGAAGCAGGAGTAAGAGTCAGACAAGCAAGGGAAAGGGAAGGACATTCCAGACCAAGAGAATAGCATCAGCAGATGTTTGGAGTCAAAGGAATTGTGACTTGGGCACGAATAGTGAATAAGCTGGTGTTGTTGGCCCACGAGACACGTGCAGGGGGATGGATGCCATGACGATGGAGAGGCAGGCCAGGACAAGACTGGGCCATGCCAAGGCATTTTCACTTCTTACAAAAGATGATGAGACCCTTTTGGAAGATAACAGATGAGATCAATTTTCTGCTTTAGGAGATCGCTCTGGCAGTGATGTGGAGGATGAATTGGCTAGGGACAAGTCTGCGGTCATTCAGACAAGAAATGATGAAGACCTGAACTGAAGTGAGGGCAATAGAGAAAGGAGGGTGGGGTTCACCAGAGAGGAAGGGGACTGGAGAGAGCTCGGTAAAGGAAGTCAGAGTGATCTGGTGCCAGCAAACGAGAATGAAAACGAAGCAAGTTGGGGGTGGGGGGAGAACAGAAAGGATTGCTGTGTTTCCTTCTTTCTTTCTCTTTTCCTGATGCTGTTGTCTCTCTTGCTTTTTTTTCTTTTATGCCCCTTCCTCCACCCTCCTGCTCCTCCCCGACTCTTGCTTTCCTCCTCCCCCCTTCTGTCTCTCTCTTAGTCTGTTTTCCACACTCT
>NW_026057585.1:14292067-14333795 GCF_023721935.1 Panthera uncia
CTGTTTTCCACACTCTGGGTACAAAATATTAGTGTGATAGAGTGTGGGATTTGGATTGATGTGAGTTTGGATTAAAATGTCAGCTTCGCTAGGACTAGCTTTATAATCCGGGGCAAATTATTTCATATTTCTCCTCCTTCCTTTCTTCTTCTGCGAAATAGTAACAATCACGTGTGTAGAGGAGGGAGAACAGCAAAGGAGATGCTGTTGTCAGAGAGGGAGTTTTTGTCAGGAAAATAGGAATCATTCTGGGTATTTCAAACAGTAAGGAGTTTATGGCAGGAGGCTGGCAATGTAGGAAACATTTGGAGAGACCAGAGGAGCAAGGTTCACTCTTTGAAACACTCTTTCCTGAGCATTGGAGACACTATACTTTCCTGCCTAGGCTGAATACTGTTACTAATATTATTGTTACTTTTGTTATTTCTGCTGCTGCAGTTATTGGCCTGGTTTTGAATTTTGTTTGTCATTCAGCATCCAACCCCACTGCTTTTTATGCTTTCCCTGTATTACAAGGGACTCCAAGTCTCAACAACTCAGTTTCCAGCATCCCTTGTCAGCCGTTCTGCCTTAGGTCCCACCAATGAGAATCCGTTGTGTGAGATTTGGAAGGCAGAGGAGAAACAGAAGTTACTTTCCCTCCAACAACGGTAGGCACAGGCACAAGGGAGTTTTATAGCTGGCTCCAACATTCTCTTGCAGATTACCACCTCCATGCAGCAGGTAGATGCCATGGCCTCTAGAGATTTTGCAATTTCTTGCAAGTTCCTAATTTTCTGACAGCAGTAAATCTGAGAGCAGCGTTTCCTGCTTTCTGTAAATTCCAAGAGATTTTGAGCACCTCACTTCCTGTATCTATACCTTCCTACTTAAGATATCTAAAGTAATGCCTGTTTTCCTGACCAAACACCCACCGAAAGCTTTCTGGAGGCTACTTTTTAGTATCCCTTGCCACCTTTCCCTGACCACTAAAAGTCAGAGGTTCTGGATTTTGTTCTAGATCCTTTTCAAGGATATTCTCTAAGTGAATTTATTCAATTCTAAATCTTTCATTTACTTTCTGTGGTCCAACAACTTACCAACTGTATCTCAAGCCCAGACTCTCCTTTGAGATATAAATCCATACATTCAATTTTATATTGTGGGTCCACTTGACTGTTTCATAGGATCCTCAAAGTCAGCTCGTATGGAACAGAACGTGTGATCTTTCCCTCTGTCTTCACTCCGACTTCTTTCTCTTCCAGGTTTCCCTTTCTAAGAAAATGACCTCGCCCTTCGCCCCAAGGCTTCAGCTAGAAATCTGAGATTCTTGCTTCATCCCTCTCCTACACTCTCCACAGGAAACCTGTAACCCATCCTTACCTTGAATCCGGTCTGCCTTGAATCTGACTACTCCCTCTGGCCCCACTGGCACCACCCTCCTCTGATGCATTGAGCTTGATAAGCTTGAGAGCTCCCATCTCCCTGCCTCCACGCCCACCACTTCAGTTTATCCTCCGCTCCACAGCTGGAGTGATCCTTTGACATGTAAATTTACCAGGTCATTACTTTGCTCAAACCCTTTGATGGCCTCCCACTGCTTTTAGTGTACTGTGGGGCATCCTCACCCTGACCTCCAGGCCCTGGGCAGTTACTGCCTCCCCTGTGCCCCCAGCCGGTCCTCCCTCACTGTCATCCCTCACTGCCGGGTACCTGCTGTTCTCTGTGGAGCGTGTTCTCTCACTCTGTCTCCACCCAGTTCCTCATCATCCTTTGGTCTTACCTATACATCTCGTCCTCAACTCACCGAGTTTGATTAAGTCACTAATCTGTAACAACTTGTTAAAAGTTTTTCCCACCCTTTCCCTAGCTAGAATGTAAACTGCAGGAGAGCAGACAATTGTTCTGTCTTGTTATCACTGTAGCCTTAGTTCCTGGCACAAAGAAGGCATTTATTCAGTATTTATTCAAGGAATTTATAGTACTTGATAAGTGATTATTCTTCCCCCTCCCCCTTCTCCTTCTCGCTTTCTTTTTTTCTGTTTTGTCCCCTCCTACCCCTTCAAAGGCTAATGCCACTCTGCTGCCACTCCTGTCATTTTTCCTTCTGCTTCCCTACCCCAACCCCTCTTCTCCCCTAGGGCAGTCAGTGTTCACTCTGGCAGCTAGCTGTGCATTAGTGAGCCCATGTTCTATTTGTCTTCCTGTGGTTCTTCTCTAAGAAGAAAACCATTTCTTAATCTCTCTGGATGTCCCAGAGTTGAGGTTGGAAGGGCCAGATTTCCAGCAGAGCACCAGATAGGTCTCCCCAAAATAAAACCACCTCTGTCTCCTGTTGCCCTGCCTTTGTCTTAAAGTGGCTACCTCAATTCCAGGAATTGGCCACCAATCAGGCTTTGATGTTCACCCTCATTCTAGAGCAAAGAACACAGTCAGAGATATGACTTAATTTATTTGTGTCCTGCCTTCTTTCCAAGATTATATAAAGCAACATTATAAAGTTAATAAGATAGAAAGAACTATTGAGACCCTTCAAAGAAAGAAGAAAGCAAATGTACTGAACTTGAGGGCTAAAATAATGACTCTAAGCTCCCTGGCAACCAAGGCAAAGGGGGAAACTATATAAACAACAACTCTCACCATGAGAAAAGAGCAAACGTAGCAATTCATAAGAACAACATTTTAAATGCCACCTAAATTTTTACTTTTTTGTGGTATACTGATCATTCCATGTGTTCAATTCAGTTTCACAACCATCTGTCAGCTGTTGTGGATCAGGCACTGTACTAGGTACTAAAGGTTGAAAGACAAACAGGACATTATACCTGCTTTTGCAAATGAAATATGAATGATTTAAGATTCACGTGTCTCATGGCTTTGTCTTGTTTTATAGTCACTTTGTAGATATCATTATATATTTGCTCCCAAAGCGCATAGAACTGAACTTACATGTGATCTGAATTACGGAGTCCTTTTCTCTGTCTCTTGAAAATTCCCCAATTCTTTTTTTTTTTTTAAGATTTTATTTTTAAGTAATCTCTACACCCAATATGGGGCTTGAACTTACAACCCTGAGATCAAGAGTCACATGCTCTACTGACTGAGGCGGCCAGGCACCCCAGATAGCTCCCCAATTTTACCACATTGGAATCAGAGTAGTCATTTGAAGATATGTGACTATGTCTTGACTTGGCTTAAATTCTGTTGAGACCTCCAACCGCTTTGATTCTGGGACACTTTCTTTGTCAACAGAGTGCCTTGGACGGAGTGAAATATTTAAGGCTATCGCCTATATTCTTGGAAAGGACTTTCCCAAAAGGAAGAGTTTCCTGAGTGCAAGGGAATGAAAGTCAACATCAGAAAGGATAATGGGTGCACTCATAGAACTGGCTTCCTCTACCCTACAGTTTTTCCAGGTGCTGACCCTGAAGTTTTGCTTCATGTGGTGTCCATGTTTCTGGTAACCTATATATAAACTGTGCAGACTGTAAGTTTCCTCTTTTCTTCATGGTGGCCAACACAGCCCTTGTCTTTCCCATCTCATGACTCAGAGCTTTCATCATAGTTCTTACTTGAGTCCCCACAGCTCAGATCTTGGCACGTCTTCTACTAGCAAACAATAATATAGCCTTCTACATTTCCTTTCTTTTGAAAATGTTTTATTATTTATTTCTGAGAGAGAGAAAGAGAGAAAGAGCGTATAGGGGAGGGGCAGAGAGAGAGAGAGAGAGAGAGAATCTGAAGTGGGCTCTGCACTGTCAGCACAGAGCCCAATGTAGGGCTCAAACTCATGAACCATGAGATCATGACCTGAGTCAAAGTCAGATGTTTAATTGACTGAGCCACCCTTGTCTTCTGCGTTTTCTATTATGGGCAGTTAATGTAACCTCATGTAGCTCTGTTCTCATTCTTCGTGCAGGAGTCCAATGACTAGGAATAGAGGAACAAGATTCCGAAGGGGAGAATCAGTTCTCTTCTGGAAAAGTGTTTTCGCAGAGTGAAAATCTTTCCTCCACTCATGCTGCCACTCTGCACCCCATTTGTTTTTTTTTTTTTATTTTTTTTTTAACGTTTATTTATTTTTGAGACAGAGAGAGACAGAGCATGAACGGGGGAGGGTCAGAGAGAGGGAGACACAGAATCTGAAACAGGCTCCAGGCTCTGAGCTGTCAGCACAGAGCCCGACGCAGGGCTCGAACTCACGGACTGTGAGATCATGACCTGAGCCGAAGTCGGCCGCTGAACCGACTGAGCCACCCAGGCGCCCCTCTGCACCCCATTTGTGACTGCTCAGTTACTCTCCTGCATTCACAAGCAGCAGGACATTAAAATGAGTCTCTCTTGCCTCAATTTGTACACTGGCTCCAAGACAGTGGATGCACTTGCTCCCCAAATCAGAGTAGGGTACTAGGTCACCCAAACAAGATATGCAAAGGAGGACTGAGAACTGGGTTTGCAACTGTCAATGACCATCCATTTCCAAGAAAGGAGTGGAAGATTATAGGCAGAATTTCTTTGGAGACAACTGTTAGTGTGTTGTAAAGTCTCAATCTTCCCCATGGCGGAGAGGTGGGTGTGACTCCCTTCTCTTTAAACCTGGTGAGAAAAGCTTCAAGGAAATCACTCAGAGAACTTGACCTATGTACCCTGGAGTCTCTGGGGGCACCGAGTTGATGCTGGACCTGTGATCAAGAAGCCTAAATATGCAAGGCAATGGGACTCCAACAGAGAATCTCTAGAGGCTTGAGGGGACTTGTAAGCAAGTGCTGGAAGAGGGACAGGTTTCCAAAGAAAAGGAAAGTGAGAAATCCCAGGAAATAAGAGGAGGAGGGGGTGTCTTTGAAGAAACCACTAGTGTTTAAAGAAAGAGGCAACTTTAAACATCTGTCAATACCAGTTAGCTCTAAACACCCACCATGGTCAAAGGAGGCCAATGCCAGTCTCACCAGCCTGTCAAATGAGACTTTGCCTGCCTCCATGTCTCTGCTCTCCCCCCTGGTCACCGTATCAATCCTGGACCAGCCCGGAGCATCCAAGTAAGAAGGAAGGAGGCAGAGAACTAAGGGAGCCAATCCCACCTCTCTTTTCTCACCACAGATTTCTCACCTTCAGCAGGTCTAAATCAGGAAGGAGAGAAACTTGAATTTTGAATAAAATCTGGAGTTTTGGTTATTACACAGACTTGGACCTATTAAAGACTGAAAATCAGACTTTCTGTAATTAAAAGCAAACAGAGGACTTTATTATCTAATGCTAACTGAAAAATTTGTGCCTAAGATTTCATAAAGAGGTAGGGAAAAATCCAGGTCCACGAAATGTGTTTAAACGGGCTGTGTGGGAAGGGAAATTGTGCTTAATTGTCCCCACGAGTCCCCTTATTCGGTGCATGCTTGGGTGACCTTAGTCCTGCTTTACTGTCCTTTTCCTCACCATGATTCATGTCATCATCCTTGTGACTACACCATCTATTGTGATAGTTGGATGATCATTCAGCAAACATCCACTCTTTTCCCAGAACTGTTGGTGTTGGACTTTTTTGGCACTATGTGACACGTCTCAGCCAGTGTAATGTTAGAGGACGTGATGAATATGCCTGCAGGTGTTGGCTTGGCTCTCGCCATGGTGGGATGCATGAGATCAACACCTCGAGTTGGTAGCACCCCTTCTGCCTTGGCCCCAGAACAGGTGCATTTGCAGTAAGCAGACCTGCACCAAACCCAGTACACCACCCAGCTGAGCCCAGCCCACATGAGCCAACTGATTTTCAGACCTGTGAACATGATGCCAAGTGCTCAGTGGTGGTGCATGTCATTGAGTTTTGAGATGGTTTATTATATAGCGTAGTTGCAGTAATAGCTGACTAATTTCTATGTAAAATACTGTGACCTCTCAGCCACCGGTCTCCTTGCCTCTAATGATCTTTTCTTTATCTCACCATAGCCACCCATTTCCTTGGCCATATTCTAGACTATGTTACCATCAGTAACTGCACCATCATGACACTGATTTCAAGAGTCTCACTCTCTGACCACCTCCTTTCAGCTCACTTGCTCTGTTACCCCTCCCTATTCATGCCCTAGCACCTTTTGCAACCTTCAATCCACTGGCATGACAATGCTTTCTCTTTCTAGCATCTCTTGTTATTTCTTCACTTCCCACCTAACCCAGCTTAATAAGCCTCATGGTGCATCACCATAGTTACTCCTTTGCAAAATGATAGCTAGCTCTTATGTCAGGTTTACCATGTGCCAGGCACTGTGCTAAGCATTTTCCATGTGGTTTTCACTTGGGTTCCCCAAATCTGAGCCTGAGCCAAAAACTTGCATGCAGGTAGTTTATTTGGGAAATGATTCCAGAGAATGGAGTGAGGGACAAACCAATGAAATACAAAAGGAGGAAAAGTCATTACAAGGATGCCTTATTGAGTAGGTTACCACCATGGGCAACTGGTGCTTTATAAAATGCTTCTCAGAACTGTCTGCCCAGGAAAAAAGGGCAGAGATTTCTATTCCTCATAGGTCAAGGATGGGCTTACAGCTTTAACTCCCCTGCACTTTGAGATTATACACATAAGAGCTGAAGAGTGTGTTCCCATGGGTGTCCTTCACTGGGTCATCAGAGAAGCTATGCAACAGGAAGCAGTAGGTATATAACAAGTTCCAGAAGTGAGGTGCTGTCCAGTTGCTCCTAGGTGAAGTCAGTCAAACCTGAAGGGAATTAGTTGCTAGAGAGATAGCTGAAGAAAGGGGAATGTCCCAAAAGACTGGGAGTGATGCATAAAGGTGGTGGAGACACCTACACTCATACATTTCCTTACAACCCCATTTTCTGTATTGGAAAAGTGAGGCATAGAGGTATTAAATAACCTGCCCAGGGTCATATAACCAGTAAAAGGCGAAGCAAGGCAGCCAGTTCCTGGAGTCTGTGCCCTCAACCACTACTCTATGCGCCTCTCAGCTTGTGCATACCATTGACTTCTTTGCCTTTTTAACTTGTCAGTAAGATGGCCTCACAAGTTTTAACAGAGTCAGTTTTAACAGACAAAGCCATTTGAAGCATCCAAAATTCAGTGGAATTTCTTTTTAAATATTGGCAAGAGATGTTTCATCAAAAGAATATGAAAGCGCAAGATTCTGTCAAGTTAAGAAAAAAGTATATTTATGTAGGCTTAAAGTTCCCTTCAAATTCAAGGGACTTCATAGTTAAAAGAAAAACAAATGTATGCATTTCAAGATCCAGACTAAGTGATCAATAAGGTGGAGTTATAGACCTCTGGGGGAGATGCAAAATCAGACCATGACGTTACCTCTTATCCCTGCAGTCTTACTTCTCCTTGCTCCTTCTCACTTTCCTTAGACCAACTTTTTTTTATTATTACTGAAGATTCTTTATATTCCCACCCCCACTCTATTAACCTACCTACAAATTTACCCTTAAAGTCAGCTCTTCTTCAGGGAACTGCCCCTTGACATTTAGATTAAATTCTGATGCCTGCCTGCCTCTGATCTCTTCTGTCACTACCACCATGCTCCAGCCATGTAGGATTTTTGCTATGACCCAAATTCATATTGGCCTCAGGTATTTACACTTGCATTTCCCATGTCTCAAGGACTTTTCCAAATAACCACAATGCCTCTTAGCATTCAGATCTCAACTCAAGTATTGCCATCTCAGACCTTCCCCTGACCACCTATCTAAAACAGCATCCCCTATTCCTTCTCTACTCTTTGAGAGGATAGAATTTATCCTCAGCCTAAAGCAATGCCTGTCGTCAGTGAATGACCCCTGAATGTCCATGGTCTTCATTGTTCTTTAAAGGCTGTGAGGTCCTACTAGGATAATCCAGAGGTCTGTCTTTGCTTTAGTTTCTTACACATAGTAAATAGTTTATCAAACTATTATGACAGCATACTTCTACATCAGTAAGTATAGAGAGATGATAAGCAGTAGTTGGGAAAGAAGTTGAATATAATATTTACCAGGAGATGGGGAATGAAAGTAAAATATGGCAGTGTACTTGTACATTTGGGTGGGGGGGAAATGGAAGCTTTTGGATTCATTATTATGTAATTGAATAATACCTTATACTTAATATAGAATATATAATAGAATATTTTAACATAAAAAACCTAAAATTATTGAATTTTTAAAACATTTTTTTACATCTAATTCCAGGGGGTATCTGTTTGCTTTTATTTATTTGTTTGTTTGTTTGTTTGTTTATTTAAATTTACATCCAAGTTAGTTAGCACATAGTGCAATAATGATTTCAGGAGTAGAATCTGGTGATTCATCCCCTATGTATAACATCCAGTGCTCATCCCAACAAGTGTCTACCTTAATTCCCCTTGCCCATTTAGCCCATCCCCTTGCCCCAAGCCTGTTTGTTCTCTGTATTTACGAATCTCTTATGTCTTGTCCCCCTCCCTGTTTTTATATTATTTTTGCTTCCCTTCCTTTATGTTCATCTTGAGTTTGCTTTATTTCATTCAATCCTCCCAACAAGGTATTCCCAAGGTGTTACTATTACATCTGTTTTATAGATGAGGAATCTGATGCCATGGGTAGGACAATCATGGACCTAACAGGACTACTGGGAAGATTTAGGCAGATATCTTGGCTTTCCTGTATCTTATTCCCTTGAATATTTTCACCTAGATTAAAGACCGTGGTTTCTATTTTCAAGGAGGCGCACAGACCTGATTACCGGCCTTTGTTGACTCCTGCACCCTTCACCTGGGTTTCTGGTCTGCACCTATACACTGTTTTCATCTATCAGCTCTGCTCAGACCCAGGAATGCCTCAGCTCCACAGAGAGGATGTCTGAGTCTTCTCAGGCTGTTAAAACAAATTACGATAGACCGAGTGGCTTAAACCACAGAAATTTATTTCTCACAGTGTGGGAGGCTGAAAGTCCGAGATCAGGGTGCCAGCATGGTCAGGTTCTGCTGGGGACCCTCTTCCTGGCTTGCAGACGGCCATCTTCTTGCTGTGTTCTCACATGGCAGAGAAGAGAGAGAGAGAAAGCAAGTCTCTCTTGTGTCTCTTCTTACAAGGACTCTAAACCATTCATGAGGGCTCCATCCCCAAGACCTAATTTCTCCCCCAAGGCTCCATCTCCAAACACTATCACATTGAGAATTAAGTGAGAGCAAAGGACCATAAACATTCAATCTGTAGCAGAAGGTAACAGTGGATGATGAAACTCATGGGCTTACTGAATGCTCTATACACTGCTGGCCACACCTCAGATTCCAAGGGATTGTTTGACATGCTCTTTGCCTCTTCTCACCTCTCTTTTACTGAAATTGAAGCTCTGAGTGGCCAGAGACTTTGTTTCTCATTCAGCACTCTCTCCTCAGGACCTCATGTATTACAGGCACATGATTTCTTGGATAAGTTATTGAAAGAATGAAAGACCGTGAGTGTTATGGGCTAGAAGGGGCAACTTATAGATCTGGCAGCTGTGTGGTGGGATGCCCAGGGACAATTGGCGGCTCTGGAGACCTTTCCTTGCTCTGGATATAGAAAATATAAAATAAAATTGTGATTAATTTGAGTTTTAGAATAATGAAACAAATAGTACGAAAACAATTGGAATTAGCAAATGTTTATTTGCTATTAAAAAACTTGCCAGGTGGGGCGCCTGGGTGGCTCAGTCGGTTGAGCGTCCGACTTCGGCTCAGGTCACGATCTCGCGGTCCGTGAGTTTGAGCCCCGCGTCGGGCTCTGGGCTGATGGCTCAGAGTCTGGAGCCTGCTTCCGATTCTGTGTCTCCCTCTCTCTCTGCCCCTCCCCCGTTCATGCTCTGTCTCTCTCTGTCTCAAAAATAAATAAATGTTAAAAAAAAATTAAAAAAAAAAAAACTTGCCAGGATATATTTTCAGACAACTTTGTGGATATGTATGGCACATACCATACAATTTACCCATTTAAAGTGTACAAGTCGATGTTTTTTTTAGTATATTCACAACCATCACCACAATCTAATTTTAGAATACTCTCCTCTCCCCCTAAGAGAGACCCATACCCATTAGCCATCACTCCCCAAATCCCTCCTCTCCCCAGGCCCCGGAAACCACTAATTAGTTTCTTCTATGGATTTGCTTATTCTGGACATTTCGTATAAATGAAACCATACAATATGTGATTCTTTGTGGCTAGCTTCTTTCAGTGTGATGTTTTCTTAGGTCATCCGTGCCAAAGTATGTTTCAGCGTATGTCATGTTCTTACTTCTTTTGTTTACTCTCCTTTCTCTTAATAATCTCATCCTGAGTTATGTCCGTCTGTTGCTTAAGTTTCTATAGCATACAAGATCTCTATTGTTCATTTAATGCTCATTTGTTAGGTAGTTTTATTAACTTTCTTCATCTCTTCCTACTACATTATAATGCTGGATACCATTCTGTGTGCATCCCCACTACAACCCAGGGCTTTGCTCATAGCAGGCCTTGCTGACTATTGTGCATTGATCACTGGTCTTCTTGGTGATTGCCCTGTAGCACTGTAAGAATCAGAAGCCTCCAAAGAGATTTAAAGCTCTCAGAAGCTGGATGTGGATTGCACTCCAAGTTTGAAACTTTTCAGGTGCTGAAATGCCAGATGGAAAAAGCTGAGTGGAACGTTTTGTGGTGTGAGAAAAAAATGATAAGCATTCCCAGGATGACACTTGGGTTTGTCTCTAGCAGGATGCTTATCTCTCTGCAGTGGTGACTCACTGGCCATAACTGACAGCTGGAACAATTGTGGGTAGGAGAGATAGGCCAGCCACCCCACCAGAGATTAAGCAGCTGGGTTTAGATTATCTTCAGTGAATGTGTAAGCAAATCTGATGGTCTGGTGAGTTTTTATCATCGGCTTCTGCTAGCCTTTCCTTTCCTGCTGCTTCTCTATTCCAGTGCTGGGATAGTGAAGCCAGAAGCTGAATTGGTTGTTAATTGTAAGCCATCATTTTGGTCATAGTGTAGAGAACCATTTTCTCCTTGTCATGGTCCCACTACTTTCAGCAGAGACCTGGGTGGATGCATCCCCAAGAATAATTTTGGAGCTCAAGGCGCTATTTATTTTGGGCATTTCTCAACATTGAGGGCTCCCGAACTTAAAGATGTAGAGTGTTTCTGCCTGATAAAGCAGAGACCACGCTCCTGGCAGAGTTGTCCTGGTTTCTCACATGTCACCTTCTATTTGGATTTTTCTCTTAAACCTTCTCAGCCTTCTCTTCTGATGATGGAACACCTACACTGACCAATGATTCTCACCATTGTATTACCAAAATTAAGCACAAGTGTAGAATCTTTTATTTGTAAACCACATGCTGTAACAAATGTTATAGTTGATATTTGTAGCTATTATCCTTAAAGAAATAGTTACGTAGGATTTTTTTCCCCCTTATAGTGAGGAGATGAAGAAAGTAAGAACCAAGATGAAACCTAATTGTAGGCCAAGTGCTTGATTTGAAGGAGCGGTCTGAGAGCCCCTCTGTCCTCACATCTTTATCCACCTTGCCCTGCACAATGGCTGATATTTAAAACTCTTTGAGTTTTAAAGAGGATAATTTTAAGAAATGAAAGTAATCTTGGTATGGGTAGTACCCTAATTAATTTTTTTTTTAATTTTGAGTATAGTTGACCCACATTTACATTAGTTTCAGGTGTATGCATAGTGGTTCAACTTCTCTAAAGGTTATGCTATGCTCACTACAAGTATAGCTACCATCTGTTCCCATGCAATGCTATTACAATATCATTGACTATATACTCTGATTAATTTTTTTAACCATAGGTTTTCTAGAAAAAAACCCACGTTTGTCAAAGACCTTATAGGCAGGTTTTCAACACCATGAACTAAGAGGAATTGAGATGCTGGATGTTTGGGTCTTCTTCTTGGGTGGACCAGGCTGCAGGGTAAGGTAAAGGTGGAGCAGCAGAGGGAAGACCTGGCAGCACGTTCCCATGGGGCACTAATTACAATGGAAGTCACCATGGACGTCTATCCTTTTTGCCTGCCAACATCTATTCTAGTTTGAGCACTCTGATTTTGCTTTGGGGGAACCCCTGTCTCCCATTGGGTTTATGTCTCACAGAATTCAGTGAAAGTATCTACTCTTCCTTGTCCAAGGCTGGGCCAATCAAATATACTCTTCCTAGATTTGAATCTTGGGGGGAAATGGAAAGAAACACCTGGATCCTTTCATCCCAAGAGCACCATTCAGAGGTTCTTCATTAGATCCTATCCCCAAGATTCCTAGCTGCTCTAGTTCCTACCAATTCTGAAGCACGAGCCTCCAATTCTTCTTCAGTTATGTGAATTAACCTATATCCTTCTAGTTGATTTTTGTTTTTGTTTGTTTGTTTTTGACTAACCAAGCCTGAGTTAGCATTTGCTTGTTGCAACCAAATAATTTCCCTGACACTGGGATGCATCTGTATGAGGGCTTGGGTAGGCAGGAGGCAGTGGACAGACCCTGGGAGATCAAGGAGTCAAGTGAAACATATTGAGAGGTTGGCAAAGGGCACTGAGAGAAGAAGAGGGAAGCACCAGTGGGCACTCTTGTTCTTCAGAATTTTGCCTAGAGATGCCTCCAGGTAACAATCTTATTTGCCCTTTAAAAGCTTCCTCCTTGTCAGTCAAGGCATTGCCTTTCTTTTTTACCTGGCTTAGAGGTCCCATTGTGAAAGCTCTTTTGGTGAGAAAAAGAAAAAAAAAAGTCAGTTTTTTTTTTGTTGTTGTTCCCTAAGTTCATTCATTCTACAAATATTTACACAGTACCTACTAGTTGCCTGGGATTTAAAGGTGAACAAAGTACAGCCCTAATACTTAAGAAACATAAAGTCTAAACTTGCATCATCGAATATGGCAACCACTAGCCATATGTGGTGATTTACATTGAACTAAGTAAATTTAAATAAGTTAACGTTTATTTACTCAGCCATACTAGCCACATTTCAAGTGTTCCAATAGCCATATGTGGTTGATGGCCACCATTTTGGACAGTGCAGATATAAAACATTTCCGTTATTGCAGAAACTTTCGTTAAACAGTGTTTGTCTGGATAGGTCAAATGCAGGTGCAACAGAGAATACATGCTGTAGATGATATAAGCCAGGACATTAGAGGGTCACTCAGGATCTGACCCAGACTTAAAGAGTCAGGGCACACTTCCAGAAGGTATGACATCTAAATTGAGACTTGGAAGATAAATTAGAGTGTCCAGGCTGGGGGAGTGGGAATTGTTCCAGACAGAGGCAACTGCATGTAGAAGTGCCCGAGTTGACCAAGGTGAAGTGCACTCAGATAACTGGAGGGGAAGAGAAGCCCTTAGTACTCTCTGTGGCCTCCTGCTTGATTTTTCAGATTAGCTCATTTTCCCAAGTCAAGGGCAGTGTTCTGAGGGGACTGGCCATGAGATCCATTTTGATATGTTAAAGTGAGGGTCTGTGCTACCAAATTTTGGAGGACTAAGGTCATATGAAAGTTATTTGCTAGATGAGAAACTGATGCATTTGGGCAAAGGCATCAGCAGATTTGAATATGGAGGTCTGATTCAGAGCTCCAAAGGTGACTCCTGTATCCCCAGGTAAACCATCTCTTATACCTCAGTTCTTTTTACTCCTAAAACCAGTCCCATTTTCTGATCAGCATCCAAGTTAAAGGAAGTTAAGAAATTTCTTTTACAAATGTGGCTGTCTTTTTCCAGTTGGGAATACATTTGTTGAACCTAAGTGTGCTCATGTTTGGACACAACTGGTTAAGTCTAGGCTAATTTAACTGCTACATATGTTTAAAGTATAATACTAGTTTACATGGAAACTTCAGGTGAAAATGAGTAGCTTAACTACTAAATATTTACCCAGAGAAAACCAAAACACTAATTCAGAAAGATACATGAACCCCTATGTTTATTGCATTATTTGTAATAGCCAAGGTATGGAAGCAGCCTAAATGTCCATTGATAAATGAATGGATAAACAAGACACAATATAAATAGTCAAAGGAAAATTACTCAGTCATAAAAAAGAATGAGATCTTCCCATTTGTAACATCATGGATGGACCTAGAGGTTATTAGGCTTAAGTGAAATAAGTCAGACAGAGAACAACAAATACCATATGATTTTACTCACATACGGAATCTAAAAAACAAAACAAATGAACAAATGAACAAACAAACAAACAAAGCAGAAACAGAGCCATAAATACAGAGAACAAACTGATGGTTGCCAGAGAGGAGCAGAGGGCAAGGATAGGCAAAGTGGCTGAAGGGAAGTGGGAGATACAGGCTTCCAGTTGTGGAATGAATAAGTCACAGGGATAAACGGTATAGCATAGGGAATACAGTCAATGGTATGGTATTGTTGTCTGCTGACAGATGGTAGGTAGCTATACTTGTGGTGAGTATAGCATAAGGCATATAGTTCTTGAATCACTATGCTGTACACCTGAAACTAATGTAACATTGTGTGTCAACTACCCTTCAATTAAAAAACACATAGAAGTGAAGGAAATAAGTATAAGACAACCATTTTAGAATGGGCATTTATATTTCTTATCTTAAAACAATTTAAGGTGACTTTCTAATTCAGTTTTATTTTTTCTCCTCTATTTTTTATTTATTTTTATTTTTTAAATATAATTTATTGTCATATTGGCTAACATACACTAGAGGGTATTATGCTAAGTGAAATAATTCAGTTTTGTTCTAGTTTAAAAAAAAATTTTTTAATGTTTATTTATTTTTGAGAGAGACAGAGACAGAGTGCAAGCGGGGGAGGGGCGAGAAAGAGGGAGACACAGAATCTGAAGCAGGCTCCAGGCTCTGAGCTGTCAGCACAGAGCCCAATGTGGGACTCGAACTCATGAACTGGGAGATCATGACCTGAGCCAAAGTCGGGCACTCAACCGACAGAGCCACCCAGGCGCCAAAGAAATAATTCAGTTTTAAAAGTTACTTGATGAATGCAATATTGTGAAATAATAAGAAATACATATTTGTCTCTGTCCCTCTTTCCTACTGATACTTGGTCTTTGACCCCGGTTCCTGATAACAACATTATGATTTCCTAAGTGATAGGAGTGTCTACTACAGAAATCCTAAATCCTTTGGGATCTCTTGGGTGATAGGAATATCTTTTGTTCTAATGAGGTGACTCTTGGTGGTGGGCTCCTGGATGGGAGTTGTTCACTAGAAAGATGAAGCCATGATTAGAAACTTGGAACTTTCAGCCCCTATTCTTTAGAGAGAGGAGGGGGCTAGAAATGGAATCAATAATCAATCATTCCTATATGATGAAGCCTCCATAAAAATCCCCAAAAGTACAGGCTTCAGAGAGCTTCTCCCAGGCTGGTGAACACCTCCATGTGTTGGGAAGGTAGTGCACCCCAACTCCAGAGAGACAGAAACTCATGGGTTTGGCAGCCTTCCAGACCTTGCCCTATATATCTCTTCATCTTTCTGTTCATTCAAATCCTTTAAAATACATTTTGTATTAAATCAACAATGGTAAATGAAAAAAAAAAAGAAAGAAAATTAGTGGTTTAAAAACCTTTAGCTTTTAATTCAATTATACTGTTATTAAGATAGACTGGATTAAAGGGAGAACCCTAAACCCAAAGAGTAGGGCCCCTTTGTCAGGAAAGGAAAAACTGCCACTTTTGGGGCATATAAAGAACCCCACAGACTTCACCAGCATTCTTTCTAATCTCTCCACAATCTCCCCACAATCTCTTCCCCAGGAAGAATGGGAGGGACAGAGTGGAGAGCCCACATCTACTATATGTTAATCTCGCAGCTATGGGAGTAGCAGAGTGTAGCTGATTCAGAACGCCTGCTCTGTCTGACTTATTTTATAAGCATACAACATTATATTAGTTTTGGGTGTACAACATTGATTCAACAATTTTATACATTACTCGGTGTGCACCATAATAAGTGTAGTCACCATCTGTTATGGTGTTACATATGTTATTACAATACCGTTAACTACACAATACCATTAACTATATTCCCTGTGCTGTACTTTTCATCTTTGTGACTTATTTATTTTATAACTGGAAATTTGTACCTCTTAATCTCTTTTATCTATTTTGCTCCTACCCCCACCCCCTTCCCTTCTGACAACCATAAGGTTGTTCTCTGTAGTTATAGGTCTGATTCTGCTGTCTGACTTATTTCACTTATCACTATACCCTCTGGATCCATTCATGTTGTCACAAATGGCAAGATCTCGCTCTTTTTGATGGCTGAGTAATATCCCATTGTATGTATACCATGGCTTCTTCATCCATCATCTATCTGTGGACACTGAGGTTGCTTCCATACTTACCGCCTGATGTTTTAAGGGGATCAGGCTGCTGCTGGGGTGGGAACACCTTTGTGTGTAAGTGACAGTGGAACAAGGGATGGACTTACAGGTGATGATCTTTCCAGGGGCAGTTAATGCTGCTACCTGACAGAGTTCCAATGGGAGAAAATGGTTCCTTAAACTCTGAGGCTTGTCAGTGTCCCAGGTACCTTAACTGAGAAAAAGTTGAAAGTCTCTCCTTAGAGGAGAAAAAAGGGAAATGAAAGATAAATTACATTTCATAAAGTATATATCAAGATCATAGAATTTTAGAGCTGGAAGGGGTATTAGAGAGAATCTAATTAAAAGTCTCTATCTTTTTTTTTTTTTTTTTTTTTTTTTTTTTTTTTTTTTTTTTTTTTTTGCAACAGAGGCCTCAAGAGGTGGAAATAAATTGCCCGACACAGCAATGGTAGAACTAAGAATTAAGCCTAGATCCATTAATTCCAATTATAGTGCTCTTTCTGTTGACCTTATCTGAAATTTTTTTCTATTTCTTTTAATTGTTTCTTGGACTCAGGCATATCAATGTGTTACTTAAACCTTTGATTCATACATGTCAATGTGCTACTTAAAGGGTAATATTAGAAAATCACTATGAATTGTTTTATTTCTAGATAAAACCCAGGGGGATTTGAGAATTGCTCTCAGTTATCCTCAACCTGGCAGACTGCCTCATTCAGTGACAGAATTATAGACAGAATACCTGGAAAGAAAGAAACATGGAATTAAAATCTTAGCCCCTGTCAAATGCAACCCATCTCCAGTGAGCTTGCATATTTAAAGATATTGCACTATTAAGTGGAGGGAAAGAGCAGGGGATTTGGAAGAAATACCTCACCTAAATACTCTGCTGGGTTGTTATTTTAGACAAGTTATTTAACCTCTCTGTATCTCAATTTCCACATTTGTAAGATTACAAGTAATATGATCATTGCAAATAATATGATCTCTCCAGAAATGGGTTTTTAAGGTCAAAATGACTTGAATGGGGATTCCTTGTAATTATGAGCTGAGCTTACATCTGAAACCCCAGCCCTGACAATTGGTAGATACACAGCATTTGTTGAGTTACTGACTGACTGAAGGGTACTGGCAGGCTCAATTCAGAGACTGGCTGGAAGTGTCAGATGGGCGAGGGAGGTGTGGCCATTGAGAAAAGAGGAAACCAGAGAAGGGACATCTAGCTTCCCTCCTTTGGGGTATGGAGTTAATGTGGGCTATGCCTTTTTCTTGTTCCTCATTTAAAAGGATAAAAATAATGGAGAAACATGCACTCCTATGTTTATAGCAGTATTATTTACAATAGCCAAGATATGGAAGCAGCCCAGTATCCATTGATTGATGAATAGAAAAAGAAGAGGTGGAAAGACTATCCAATGGAAAAAAGATAATCTCTTCAACAAATGGTGTTGGGAAAACTGGACTGCGACATGCAGAAGAATGAAACTGGACCACTTTCTTACACCATATACAAAAATAAATTGAAAATGGATGAAAGACCTAAATGTGAGACAGGAACCATCAAAATCCTAGAAGAGAACACAGGCAACAACCTCTTTGACCTCGGCCACAGCAACTTCTTACTAGATATGTCTCTGGGGGGCAAGGGAACAAAAGCAAAAGTGAATTATTAAGATTTCATCAAAATAAAAAGCTTCTGCACAGGGAAGGAAACAATCAACAAAACTAAAAGACAGCCTATGGAGTGGGAGAAGATATTTGCAAATGACATATCAGGTAAAGAGATAGTATCCAAAATCTATAAAGAATTTATCAAACTCAACACCCCCAAAATAAACAATCCATTTAAGATATGGGCAGAAGACATGAACAGATATTTCTCCAAAGAAGACATACAAATGGTTAACAGACACATCAAAAAATGCTCAACATCACTCATCATCAGGAAAACACAAATCAAAACCACAATGAGATACCACCTCACACCTGTCAGAATGGCTAAAATTAACAACTCAGGAAATAACAGATGTTGGCAAGGATGTGGAGAAAGGGGAACACTCACACTGTTGGTGGGAATGCAAACTGGTGCAGGCACTCTGGAAAACAGTATGGAGGTTCCTCAAAATGTTAAAAATAGAACTATCCTATGACTCAGCAATTGCACCAGCACGTATTTATCCAAAGAATGCAAAAATACTGATTTGAAGGGGCACATGCACCCCAATGTTTATAGCAGACAAATTATGGAAAGAGCCCAAATGACCATTGACTGATGAATGGATAAAGAATATGTGGTATACATATACAATGGAATATCATTTGGCAATCAAAAAGAATGAAATTTTGCCATTTCCCATGACGTGAATAGAGCTAGAATGTGTTATGCTAAGAAAAATAAGTCAGCCAGAGAAAGGCAATACCATATGGTTTCATTCATATGTGGACTTTAAGAAACAAAACAGATGAACATAGGGGAAGGGAAGGAAAAATAAAATAATATAAAAACAGAGAGGGAGGCAAATCATAAAAAAGTCTTAACTGCCGAGAACAAACTAAGGCTTGCTGGAGAGGATGTGGGTGAGGGATGGGCTAAATGGGTGATGGGCATTAAGAAGGGCACTTGGGATGAGCACTGGCTGTTATGTATAAATAATGAATCACTAAATTCTACTCCTGAAACCAAACTAAATAAGTAAGTAAAAATAAAATAAAATACCAGTTGATTTATTTTTATAAAAAAGAAGATGTGGTATATGTATACATGATAGGATATTATTCAGCCATAAAAAAATAATGAAATGTTGCCATTTGCAAAGACCTGGATTGAACCAAAGAGTATAATGCTAAGTGAAATAAATCAGAGAAAGACAAATACCGTATGATTTTGCTCATATGTGGAATTTAAGAAACAAAACAAATGAGCAAAAGGAAAAAGGAGAGAGAGAGAGAAGAGAGAGAATGAGAGAAAGAGAGAAACCAAGAAAGACTTTTAACTACAGAGAGATGATGGTTACCAGAGAAGAGGTAGGTGGGGGATGGATTAAATAGGTGAGCACCAGGTGAGATAGGGAATTGTTGAATCACTATATGTACACCTTAAACTAATATAACACTGTATGTTAACTAACTGGAATTAAAATAACAACTTTTTAGGGGCACCTGGGTGGCTCAGTCGGTTAAGTGCCCCACTTTTAATTTCAGCTCAGGTCATGATCTTACAGTTTGTGGGATGGAGCCCTGCTACGGGCTCTGTGCTGACAGCAAGGAGCCTACTTCTCTGTCTCCCTCTCTCTCTCTGCCCCTCCCCTGCTCATGCTCCCTCATTTGCTTAGGGCAGAGTGTTCAGGGCTCCTGCTGGGGTGGGTCTTTGGGGAAAAGGCAAGTGGAGCTACCATCAGGGAAGTGCATATCCCATTGATTTCCCTCGACCTTTCTTTGAAGTTTTCAAAGCTCACTCACTTTTGTCTGATTCTTCAAAAGCTAAGTCTGTCTGCAACAACTGTCCATGCTATATGCAAATCATGATAACTATATGCTACTGTTTTCACCTATCATAATGAAAAAGATCCAGTGAAAAACATCCAGTACTTGTGAGGGCACATCTATGAGTGAGCTGGGTATTCATGAGCTGCTGTTAGAATTGATTCAGACTGTATACTATAAACCTGAAAATGTGCTTATTTTTGACTCAGAAATTCTGATGTTTTAGGTCCAGCATAGGCTCCCACTTTCCCAGGAAAGACTCTGGGAAATAAATTTCCATGTTAAAAGAACTCATTTATATAATGTTAAGAGAAGGACTACATTGAGAGCATTCCTGCCATTTGTTACCACATTCCAAGCTGGACAGATCTCATGAGCACTTTTATCCTTTATAATTCTAGAAATGATAATTTTGTAATTTTGAATTGTACTTTAAGTAGTAAATGCATTCTGGAAAAGGTATACAGTATACATTGCAATCGATTGAATAAAGCACACCCACCCTAACCCCTGCTGAACATAAGCTGTTTTGTTTACTATTTTGTCTCTACTACAAGAATAGTGCCTGGCTTAATAAATACTTGAGTGAGTGAATGAGTAATTCTAGAAAATGACTTGGAAAGGTGGAAAACCACTATTGTTCTTTGTTTTTCCTGTGAGTATTTTGACTATAAAGTAATAATAAAGACTACTGCTTTATACTTCTTAACTCAGAATTACGTATTGTAAATTAGTATTTATTAATAAGAAGGTAGAAATTTTAGGTTAGATGAAAGTACTTCCAAGGGCTTCTGGGTGGCTCAGTCGGTTAAGCATCCAACTCTTGATTTCGGCTCAGGTCATGATCTCATGGTTGGTGGGATTGACCCCCACATCAGGCTCTGTGCTGAAGGCGTGGAGCCTGCTTGAAATTCTTTCTCCCCTCTCTCTGCCCGTCCCCTGCACATGCATGCATATGCACATGTGCTCTCTCTCTCTCTCAAAATAAATAAATAAACATTAAAAAAAAAAAAAGAAGACAGTACTTCTAGGATGTTTACGGTTACTTACATGTTTTCATTTATCAGAGAAAAGGTAAAACTTCCTCCCTTCTAGACGTTTCTAGCAACATTATAGATACTACATTGGGCTACTGGGTAAGACAGTTATTCCATTGATTGTAATTAGAGTACATGATTCAGGTTCTTGCACAGGTGCTGATAAATAAATACAGGGTAGACAGCTCATTATAAATGCTCATTTTAGGGGAGCTGCTGATATTTCACAGAAGACTAAGGATCCAATTTTAGGTGTTATGGGTACCTAAGCCTTTTAGTTAAAGAAATATCCCCTTTATGGCAGGTTTCTGGGTGGTCTAGTTTCAATTTTTTGGCAAAACTCCCTATTAAATGTTGAATGCCTACATTTATTTAATTTCAGTTTCAATTCTGCTTGGGCACAGAAAGTGAGATTATGTGGTTATGTAAGTCCCCTTCCACTCTGGTTCTGTGTACAATGAGCTCTTAGTGAGTCCTAGGGGGTAATTTCACTTTGAAGCTTTATGTTATTACAGTTTTCTCCACTGCCCAGACAGGTCTTAACCAGACAGGTTATATTAGGTGTAACCATATATTCTGTATTTCTGAGTCAATCATCTATAAGGTTAAAGTCACTCGCTTACTTCTAAAAACAAGTGGCTGGGTGGTAGGGGTGGTTGTAGCATCCCCTGGGGTAATCCACCCCCGAGATGTCTGCTATCTTGGTTCAGTACCATCTGCAAATCTAAACAAACAAAGCAAGGCATTTCCTGGCATTTTATCAAGGTTGCCTATTAGTTTCTGGGCATAAGAAATGTTAAAAATCATCCCGGGGAGAAAGGAATGATATAACTGGTCGCATAAAAGGTAAAGCACTATCTGGTACAATTGCAGTCAATAGCAATTGTATGCAATAGCTGCTGAGATTAAACTCCCCAAAGTATAATACCACAAACCTCTTAACAAGTTCATAAAGGTAAATAGTCGGCCTACCTCCTCCTCCACCCCCCCCACCGGGTATGTGGTGGGTCAGAGATACATTTTATGTATGTATGTACGTGTGTATGTATTTATTTATGAATGACAGAGTGAGACAGAGCGTGAGTAGAGGAGGGGCAGAGAGAGAGAGGAGACACAGAACCTGAAGCAGGCTCCAGGCTCTGAACTGTCAGCATAGAGCCTGATGCGGGGCTGGAACCCACGAACTGTGAGATCGTGACCTGAGCCGAAGTCAGACACTTAACTGACTGAGCCACCCAGGCACCCCTCTGAGATACATTTTAAAAGACCATGGTATAGAGGCACCTGGGTGGCTCAGTCAGATAAGCCTCCAATTTCAGCTCATGTCTGATCTCAGGGCTGTGAGATCGGCCCCAAGTCTGGCCTCTGCTGGGTGTGGAGCCTGCTTGAGATTCTCTCTCTCTTCCTCCCTTGCTCGCTCTCTGTCTCTCAAAAGGTAAAAAAGAAAAGACTACAGTATAGAAAGGACTTAAGTGTGGTAGAAAAAAAATTAATTCAGTCTCTATACTATGGGGATGAAGAAAGGATTAAGCAATTCTTTGCTTACAGATATTTTCATTTTGATCTTTCTTTCAAAAGTTTGAGCAAAACAGGTAAATTCATTTTTTTCTGACTGACTCTGAAGTAAGCCATTGAAATTTTATTCAGGGTAATTCAGCAGGATAATAATTGGATTTTTCCTACCTGTTAGGTGTTGGGATCGAGGGACCTGTAGCTGTCATGCCTGCTAGGCATTCAATGACAGCACTAAAGGAGCATTAAAAAATTATTCTATTGATTAAAAAAGCAGCCAGTCTGTAGCCCCTCCATCAGCACACTCCATATTCACCAGGACATCCTTGAGCCTGGAGCCTCACAGAGCCAGTTCTGTGAGGCTAGTTCAGGCTATTTGTTTATTTCATGGCACACCTGGCCTGATTCATTCTGATCCTGAGCTGTGCTGATTTACTTGGCTGCACTAACAAGGCTCGTTGAACTGTCTGGTATCAATAATTCTCTCTTTTCTCAGTAGAAAGTTTAAGCCTTTTGTTTAAAGCTTGCTTTCTATATCTGCCAGAGACCACCTGCAATAGTAAACCTCTTCTTTTTGTGTGTGTCTTATCCAGTATCGGTTCTCTCATTCTTCAAACAGCTGCACATTCAGACTTAGCCCCACACAGACCCCGATTCTTGCCCTTACAGGAAATAATATATTAGGAGCTGCTACCCCAGATGCCCTTTGCTCTGGTGTCAGGCAGTTCTTAAGCAGTGTGGTCCCATATCTATCTCTAGTATTTCCCTTCCAGGATTCAAACTCCTCACCTGTTCCTGACGTGGGTAACTGGGTCCCCTAGGCCTTTTTCTTGGCTACCTGGAATCCCAAGCTGTTTGGATTGCTGCTTGATCTGTGTGTAGCTAGAGACTGAATTTGATGATCATCTTTCTGTGCATTTATTTGTACATATTTTATACTCCATTTTTAAAAACTACATATTATGAGTATTTTTTTCTTTTTATTAAAAATTATTCATGGGGTCCCTGGGTGGCTTAGTCGGTTAAGTGTCTCACTCTTGATTTTAGCTCATGTCATGATCTCATGGTTTGTGAGATCAAACCCTTTGTCAGGCTCTGTGCTGACAACGTGGAGCCTGCTTGTGATTCTCTCTCTCCCTCTCTCTCTGCCTTTCCCCCTTTCAAAATAAATAAATAAACTTTAAAAATTTATTCATAATATTTAAGTTGATTTCATTGATTTTTATCCTATAAACATTCAGGTGATTTCTTTCTAGTCTTTTCCTGTATATTTATAGCATGAACATTATAGTGTGAACATGAACTTAATGATGTGAAGATTTTGGTGTTAGTAAATATTTCCTGGAATATAATTTGTAATAGCTACACCATATGGGTGTATGTCATAAATAATGCTATATGTATTACATAAAGTTCTGTTTGCATTTCAAATTATTTGTTGGTGATAAACCCAGGCTTGGAATTATTGGGTTAAAATGTACAAACATTTTTAAAACATTTCATGCTACATTGCCAAATGGCTTTTGGATAAATTATACCGACTTCTATTCACAATGTATGAAACTTCTTTTTCCTCATAGTCTCATCAGAATTCATATTATTTTGATAATTTGACAAATTAATATCTCTTTAATGGTTTAATTTTTTACTTCTTTGATTACATTGTAAGATTGATTTTTAAAAATTTATTTAGTAGACATTTAAAATTTCTTTTCTGTGAATTGTCTGTTTACATGCTTTGTCCATCTTCTGCAGTGGTTTTATGTTTTTATTTTTAACTTGGATTAAGTGTGTAATATATTAAGAATATTTTCCCTTTAGCTGCTATTTCACCATGCATTTTTTTCAGTTCGTTGGGTGCATCATGACATTTTACAATCATCTTTGTAAATGGTGACATTTACAAGTTTTGCATGTTCAAATCTTCTGACTTCTTTTATGATTTCTTTTATTGCTTTTGTACATGGATAGTCATTCCTTGTTCAGATATCAGATCCCATCATTTGCATTTCTTCTTTATTTAATCCACTTGTACCTAATTTTTAGTGAATGGTGGATCTAAGTTGACTTTTTTGGGGAGAAAAAAGCTGGCCAGTTTCCCCAACAAGTTGCATTACATAATCTATTTTTCAGAATTGATCATTAATTTATCCTTTTACATACAGCAAACATGCTTGGATCTGTTACTGAACAGATCTGTTCCATTGATTCTTCAATCTCTACTTATTCCAGGGGCATAGGATTTTTAATTATTATCACTTCATAGTAGTTTTTAAAAAACTTTTTATTATGACAAATGTGAGCCACATGCATATATGGTTATACAAATCTACATGTACCCATTGTGTCACTTCAATAATTGTCAACTCTTGGGCTGTCTTGTTGTATATCTACCATCATATCATTTCATCTGCAAATTTATCAGTATGTGTCTATAAAAAGATAAACACCTTTAAAAATATGATCACAGTATTTTTATCACATCTAAAAATTTATAATAATTTCTTAACATCAATATAAAAGTTTGAATTGGAATCCAAATAAAGTCCACACTTTGCAATTAATTAATATCTTTTAAGTCTCTCCTAACCCTAGTTTTCCCTCTCCGTCTTTCTCTTTTCTTCTTCTTGAAATTAACTTGGTAATTATATTGTTGGGTTTTTGTTTTTTGTTTTTTTTTGTCCTTTGAAGTTTCCCAACTTTAAAATTTTCTTGTTGTATCTCATAGTGTAATCAATATTACAGTATATTTTCCCCCTTTTCTTCCTTAAAAATTTACTGGGCATTTTTATTCATTTATTCTTCCAGATGATTGTCACAGTGGTTTTCTCTTGTTCCAGACAATTCTATAGTGATTTTGATTGGCATGGCATTGTTTATAACTGAATTAGGGGAGAATTATCATCTTTAGTTATTATATCTGCTGATTTAGGGATATCATGTTTTTCTATGTCAAGTCTTTTTTAATGTATATCAATGGTATTCTTAATACTGGGCGTATATTCTTTTTAATATTATTTATAGCTACATTTTTTGTTGTTGTTACTGTTGTGACCTGGAATCTTTTTGTTTTATTATATATAATAATTAATGATTTCAAGCACATAAGAAAACCTTTGATTTTTAGGATCCTTTTGTTTCAGACACTTCAATGAACTCTCTCATTTAACTTTTCATTGATTTTCCGAAAATTTCTAAGTATAACATGTATACCATTAGTGAATAGTAATAAATTCCATCTCTCCCTTTCCATGTCTCTCATTTCCATTATATTTCTTATTATTCAGGAAATTATTTGTAGAGCAATTTAAAAAAAAAAGTTTAATGTTTATTTTTGAGAGAGAGAGAGAGACAGAATGGGGGAGGAGCAGAGAGAGAGGGAGGCACAGAATCTGAAGCAGCTCCAGGCTCTGAGCTGTGAGCTGTGAGCTGTGAGCTGTGAGCTGTGGGCTCTGAGCACAGAGCCCGACGTGGGGCTCAAACCCATGAACCGTGAGATTGTGACCTATGCCCAAGTTGGATCCTCAACTGACTGAGCCACCCGGGCACCCCTCCAGAGCATTTTTTAAAATAGTAGTAACATTCACGTTTTTGTTTCTGATTTTCAGTAGGAATTGTTTCTACAATATTGTTTCTACACTAAGTATGATATTGGCTACTTGTTTAAGGAAATAAGTTATTATATTAAAGGAATGTGGTAGGTTAAAGGTAGTCACAAATTCTTTGATACCCCTCCTGTATAGAGGTGAGTTTAATTCCCCTCCCCTTCAATCTAGCCTGGCCCTCATGATTAGTTTGGAACCAGTAAAATGTGGTAGAAGTGATACTTTCAAGGCTTAGTCAGAGAAGCCTTGTAGCTTCTGCCTTAGTTTCTTGGAATACTCACTCTTCAGATGGTCCTTCTTGGAAACCAGCTGCTATACTGTGAGAAGCCTAGGCCATGGTGAGAGACCAAGGTAGATATTCTAGGAGACCATCTGTACTGAGTCTTCAGCCAATAGCAAGTGTCAGCTTCCAGCACCAGGTCAGTCCACATGGACGCAGGCTCCAGGCCAGCCACTGTACCAGGTTGACCCTACAGCCCCAGACTCCAGACACATTACAGTGCCAGGCCAGCCTTCATGGCCCAGAGTTCCGGGCCTAGAGCTAGGTCAGTCCCTAAAGACCAAGGCTACGTGCCCAGACCGCAGGACCCAGATTCCAGGCATGTCCTTGTGGACCCAGGCTCCAGGCCCAAAACTGGGATTCTTGGCACCAGACCTATCCCTATGGACCCAGACATCAAGCCCTCCCAAGTGGATCTTAGTGGTGCCAGGCTGACCCCCATGGACTTAGGACCAGGCCTATTCCTATGGACCCAGGCACCAGACTGACCCCTGTAAATTCAGACTCAAGGCCCACTTAAGTATGAGGTTGGCCCCCATGGATGCAGGGATCAGGATGATCCCTGTGGCTCCAGGCTCTAGGACCATCTCCATAGACAGACACTAGGCTGGCCCATGTGAACCCAGACAACAAGCCTGTCCACCCACTGATTCAGGCTCCAGGCCAGCCTGTCTGAGTACTCCAGCAGCAAGCTATTCTTTTCAGGCGTTTGTATTTCAGCCAGTGAGTTAGGTAGCTTTCCATAGGTTTCCATGTTATAGAATAATTTATCTATTAAGGAATTCTTTGTACATTGTGTTTGAATCCAGGATGAGGTATATACTAGCTTTATAAGCTAGTATATAAGCTGCAAGTTTTTTTTTTTAATGGAGCTTGTAAAGTAATAATTCCTATCATAAGGTTGTTTGAAAAATTAAAGAGATAAGGCATGTAAATCACTTAATGCAATCTCAAGCAGATGGTAAGTGTCTAAAAATATATCTAGTAAATGTAATCATAATTATTTACTCACTGATACAGTCCTTGAGCCTATTTGAAAGAGAAATCTTAAACACTTTCTCTTTATTTCTTGATTATTGACTAAGAGTCATGAACTTTTTTGGGGGGGTAGTCTATTCTTTGGATTCATAAATTTTGGTCCATTTTAATTTTAAATTTTCCAGGAAATCATCAATTTCATCAAAGTTTTTAAAAGTTTTAGCATAGCATTTTGCATAATATTTGTGATTTCTTTTAAAATGTTTTTTAAATCTGTCATTAAATCCATGTGTTTCATATCTTTATTCTTAATTAAATTATCTAGAAGTGTTTTACCCACTTTCTTCCCCAAAGAGTTACCTTTTTAAATTTATATCTCAACTCGACCATCAGTTGCATTTAAGTGTCTAGGCTGGCAGCATGCGCTCCTGATCAAAGAAAATAGGAGAGAACACACACACCATTGGAGGTCATGGACGTGGTGGTTAGGTTTCCTTTACTTCCTCCATTTGTCTTTTATCCGGACTCTGCTTGCACTCTTTAAATGGAATATCTAAGAAGGAACCAAAGAGATCAGTGTTCAGTATGTACTTTGAACTTTTACATTTTTGAAAAGACTTTGAAGCAAACCTTTACTTTTATTATTCTGGAACTTTGGGGCGGCATGAACATATTCAGAAAAATATGATGTTATGAACATTATAAATAAAGACTTGGCTAGTAGATTTCCTTTGTAAAATGTGAGAGAAAATCCTTTGTAAAATGTGTGTGTGGTGTTTGTGTGTATTTTTTCCTCCACATCGCAGGCTTCAAAACCCATGACATTTTCCACCACATGAACCATTTTAATCCACCTACTTCCTGAGTCATTTTGATGCAGAGTTGATTAAAGGCATAGTGTGAAAATTAGGAATGACACAACTGAGTGATGGATCTTGAGCAAGTGTGGCTGGGTGAGCTGCAGTTTCCTGTAGTGGAGGATACAAGGAACGCACAGATAGATGGAGACTGTGACTGTGTTGCTTAAGACAATGAAAACTCCCTATCTTTACTGAGATTCCTGGTAGATTTCTGTCAAGGATGTGCTGATGATCCTATTTGAAACACTAGAATCTGTGCTGGGCCAAGTTCTCCAGATGGTAGGAAATGGATTTCAGGTGCTACCTGCCCCAGCCCCAACTATTTATTTAGAATAATTTCTCCATCTACACTTAAAGAAAATTTCCAGAAACCAGACAGATGGAGTAAATATCAAATGCAACATTAGGGTGCTTCTGTCTAATTGAGGCCATCATCCAGTTGGGCTACAAATTTACATACAGAGCACTTATTGTTTAATATGTTCCCCAATTCCTTTTGCTGATCAATGAAATTCCTTTGACTGTTTTAATTGGATGATCGATATTATATGCAGGGTAGTACTTGTACTATTGTTTCTAGAATGTTCTTATTCCCATTTTGCCTTTTTACTTTAATTTTTGGTTCTCAAATATAGAAGGAAAAAAATATGCCAGCCTTCTTATTGAATATCTCCCTTTTCATGTCCTGGCCTATCAAACATGATGCTAACATTCCCATGCTGCCTATTTTACTTACCAAATCCAAACTGAACTGTAAAGGTTCAGAGTCACCAAGACTGTAAAATACAATTCTAGGATAGAGGAGCATCGTGGCTCGGTAGGTGATATTCAAAATGCCTCTTTATCATTTGAGCTACGTGAAGCTGTATGATAAACTTTACATGCTTAGCTTTTCTTATTTTATTTCTAACTAGTTTCTGAAAAATAAAAGCAAAGGAATAAGAAAAAACAAACACCCAGGAGTGAGGCAGGGGTGAGAAAAAGAAGAAACTATTTGAAATTCAGAATCAAAAGCATCTCTTTGCTACTTGTGGTATTTTACAGCTCTAAGCATTTTCAAGCAATTTCAAGAGCAGAACTTTAACCCATTTCTGCTCATAACCAGAATTCAGTGAATGAATACATATAAGAGATTCATATAATTGCCCTAAACACTTACTTCTTAAACCAAGGTATTAGTATTTTAGGGGAGAGCTAGCTTTATACAAATTGGGAAAAGGCACTATTTCTGATTTAAACTTAATCTATGCTTTGTTTTTCAAATACCAAAGATCCGTTGTTAACATCCCCGAATATCCTTACAACTTTAAAGCCTCAAATACCTTAACTTTGACATAAACCTTCATTGTCCAGTACAATAGCACTAGCAACTAGCTACACGTGGCTATTTCAATTAATTAAAATTAAAACTTTATGTCCTCAGTTATGGTAGCCACATTTCAAGTGCTCAAAAGCAACATGTGGCCATGACTAACATCCTGGACAATGTGGAGATAGATCATTCCCATCATCACAGAAAGTTCTATTGGATAGCATTTAGTGCACAGTAGGTGCTCAACAATTCATTGCTTTCCTTATATCTTGTTCCTCTGGGGCAGGGCTTCACACAGACTAGCTGGATAACAATTCTCCTGAATTAATTGCAGATTAAGACTAATTTCAGTTAATTAATTGGGCTTATTTCCCACCCTCCGAGATCCATTTTCAACACCACCGCCTGGACTTAAGGCCTCTACCTTTGTTACTTACTGAAAAGTTCAGGGGATTATTCTTTCAGGCCAGGATAAGAAGGAGTTTGCTTACCCTGTACCAAGCTAATAAAGAAGATTTGGGGGGAAGGTGAGGCTTCATGGTCATTGTGTCTCTAATTTCATAAATAATGTAGTCAAGTTGCAAGTTCATTCACTCTCTAACTGCAAAGTAAATATATTCTTTCTTTTGTCTATAACTAATCTAGCCTTCCTGGTGATCCCCATTTACTACGTAGCAGGGGAAAAAAACTGAATTAACTTTTAGTCCTCAATCATTTTAAATTTGGCCTGAAAAAAAATTTAGTCTTATTAATAATTTAAGCAGCCCTTTGGGTAATTTTCAGTCTTTCTCTTTGGAATAATTGCTTACTCAGTTATATTTTCACTTCTGTATCCTCTTTGAAGGTGCACAGTGCAAGATCCATGGCTCCTTGGTATATTTGCAAGCATGGGGTGATTTGTGTAAACTTAGGGTGGCAGAGAGGATAGCTCAGGTACAGTGGAGTTTGGCTGATTTGGTCTCCTCCTGGCACCTGGTGCAGATGTTTGAGGCCTGTGAACTCAGTTATTCCTGCTCACTTCTCTTAGGGCCCTATGTTCTGGGGCTGCCACTTGACTACACCCCAGCTTGTGAGATATGCCTTACTTATGGGTTTCTTCCGTATCCTCCATCTGGCCTCCCGGACTAAGTGGTTCATTCTACATACAAACCATTGAAGGAGAACAGAGCTTCACATTGTATTAAGATTGGAAATGTCTGGAAGGAACATTTATTTCCTTCAATCTGCGAGGGAAATGTTCTCTCATTTATAAAAGAATCTACGTAATTTACATAGTGGTGTGTCAGTTGACTCAAGCTGGTGATTACATTTACACTTCAGATGAATAGCTTCTGTTTCCCATAATGTGCATCTATACCCAATATGTTCTACAAGCTTTGTGGTTATCATGTACTTTGCAATGGAAGGTTCTTCCCTGGAGGATTAAACAAAACCTCTGTGCTTAGAAGTTGCTTATCTCTGGAGGCATCTTGCTTCTCCACAAACCTCACAGGTCAAGGTTTGTTCCCATTCACATTGTTTCCTCACCTGCCTCGTCTCTTACTAGGGCTCTTTGTTCTCTGTTCCCATAGGCACAGCATGTTAAGTGTTGTAGAGCATCCTATTCTGAGAATATACCTCCTTGAGAACTTAACGTGTGTGTGACAAAAGGATTCTTTCCTCCTACGTTTTCTCACTCTATGTCACTCCTACCTGCACTTCAGTCTTGTCCTTTCAACACACACTGAGTCAGAGAATATAGGTTTTATTATGGTTTCTGTACTGCCCGAATCTCCTCCCTCTAACTGCCTTCCTTTATCCAACCACAGTCCCACAGTCCCCAGAGGGGAAGGGTTTCACTCTTGCCTTCTCAACTCCATGCCTCCTGTGCTCCAGCTGCAGCTTGTGATTATGCTTTGGTGGAGAAGAATCCTATACATGATTGGAGAAACTATATGACCTAGGTCTTCCAGGTTTGGTTCTTGATATCATAAAGAAATTTCAAACATCTTCTGACAAGGGCTATGGCCTTGTGTGGGCATAAGAGAGGATGTCTAAATTCCTTTAGTGTGCCTGCTTTATTCTGCCCCAGGATTTTTTTTAAATAGGCTTCATGGCCAGAATGGAACCCAATGCAGGGCTTGAACTTACAGAGATCAAGACCTGAGCTGAGATCAAGAGTCAGACACCTAACTGACTGAGCCACCCAGGCACCACTCTTCCACAGGACTTTTGTGACTTAATGTCAAAAGTAGAATAATGAAGTGAAACATTTTAGGGGAGGTAAAATTTAACAATTTAATATTTGCTAAAAAATTCTTATTACAGTAAGTGCTGGAGGCTTTTGATCCTGAAGACATGATAGATTCCATTCCTATTCCCTTCCAATAACTGGTTGGCTTTCCATCGGACCTGGATGTGCCAAGAAAGGTTGTGCATTTGATGCAGGGGGCCCTTTTGCTCTCATGGTTTAACTATAGGTAGGACAACTCAGAAGAAGGAAACATCAGTTGGAAGATGTGGGAGAGTCCAAGGTCCATTTTATAGATTGATGATCTTTTTTGGTGCCCTGAAGATGTTTTTATCCTCAACTTCTTTGAAATGTCAACTCTGAGAGTCATTTATATTAACAGAGCATGAAGATAGAGGAAAAAGGATAGCTAGAAGCAGTAACATTTCTGTAATAGCAGTAGAAAAACCACAATCTAGGTAACCGTAAGCATTCATGCTAACTGTGGCATACGAGCATTTTGTAAAGGACTCCTTTAATTGTTCCTTAACTGGAAGACCTTTAGTATGACTCAAACTCATTATTTCCTCCAGCATTAGAGTCTTCAAATAGGAGCCAGTTTTGAAGAGCTTATCTGTGTCCATCTTGGGACAGTAAGCTAAGGAGTAAACTTTTTTTGCCATTTTCTAAACACTGTCCTTTGGGAGTGAGTGTGTCTAGAATATATGTGATGACAAGTATCACAGAGATTAAGTTATTTGACCCTGTGACAGCATCAAAATTCAAATTCACAATTTGTTGATCATGTGGTATAACTCAATTTGGGGATGCTTTTGGATTGTGGCTTATTCAGAAGCTGTTTGAATGTCATTAATGGCTATGAATTATAAATTGGTTTGATTCCTGACTATTGACCTGTGTGTGCACACAAGTGAAATAATAATTGCTTGGAAGAGATACAAGCAATCATTTCCCCAAACCTTTTTTTTTTTTTTTCTAGATGGGGCTGTTGACATCCAAGTAGTTAAATGAAAGGCCAGGAAGAGACAAAGCCAGGACCAAAATCCAGATTTCTGCACATTCATTCAGTTTCCATTGATTTATTCTATTCCCTCATTTGGTATTCTAATTTCATCTGTTCATTTATCCATCCATTCACTCCAGTGCTCTTTTGTATTGAATCCTGACCATATATGAGTCCATATTCTGTAATTAATTATTGGTAAGCTGTGAGTTTACAAAACATTTCTAAACCTTTGCACCGAGGCACTCTTCTGATGTAATACATATGGGCAAAAGGATTAACATTCTTATGTTAAAGTGTGAGTATAAAATGTTGCTGTTTACCCTAGAGGTGCAGCAGAAAAGCTCTTGCATGATGTCTGACCCATTTTGAAACACAAGGAATAGGCCGAGTCATTCTGCTCAGTCATGAGGCCATAAGGCCAGGCCCTTCCTGAATGTCGCCTGACCTGAAGGGCGGCGTGACTCAGTGTTGGCTGATCTCTGCTCCTCCAAGGGTGATTCCCCAGCTTGAGGCAGAGCGGAGGGGAGACCAGCTTCAAAGCCTTTCTCAGCCTGTGGAAAAGCACAGTCTGGAGCGGGGCGGCTGCCAAATCCACCACATGAATGTTCATTTTGCTTGGCTTGTGGCCAAGCAACAGAAAAAAAAAAACAGGTTAGGAGTGAGTAATGGGTTACCCTGGCTCTTGGAGTTCATTAGCAGACAGAGAGAGATCTGGTCTGCTGTGCAGGCCAGGCTTCTAAGTTGTGGATCTGTTTTCCAGGCCAATTTGTGATCCTAAGCAAGGATGCTTTATTGATTTCTATCTGAAATAAATCTAATGGAATGGTTTTAAACAGGCCCTTGATTCTTTCCTTTGTGCCATTGAAAGATCACTTAATTACTATTCAACTGCTGTGTCACAGGCTGGCCGTCTCTCCTGTGGGCTAAAATGGACAGACATTTGAGATGGCTGAAGAGCCCAAGATGGTGTTATTAATTTCATTAGTGGTAGCAGCAGCAACAGTAGTCACAGTGATAAAGAAGTGCAAGGCGGCACAAATGAAAGATGCCTGGGAAGAGGCTCCATCTAGAAGCGCCCAAACCCACCAACACTGTGTATTTTGTTAGACAGTCCAGGTGAGTTCTCAGCTGGCTTACTTTTGCTGCCCCTTTTAAGGAAATCTGGCCTGGTGTTAACTCTAAGCTGTCCACTTTTTCCTATACTCCCTCTCTATGCAAATATAAACTTAGCCGGGGTAATAATAATTGTCCTCCTAAAATACATGTAGCGTAAGAGGTACCCCTGCGTGGCTGAGGCAGGATAGTGAAAACATGGAATTGAGTGTTGAGCATGCTAAAACTCTGTACTAACCCTTGTGCTAAGACAGTGAGGTCTGGAGAGTTCTATTATCAGGAGGGTAGAAATTAGAAGCTCGCAAAAGATGACTCTGGGGAAAGAGAATTACTTAGAAAATAAACTCTATGTGCTTGGCGGGAACAGTGAAGTCCCAGAAGAATGAATGAATCAGTGTCAAGGGAGGAGCAGGAGTGGAATGAGAGAGAAGAGTGGCTTCTCTTAGACCTTTCTGAATGCCCAGGAAGAAGAGCTCTTTTAGAGAATTTTTTGGAACCAGAGTGAACAGGAAAACCAAAACTTACAGACTTGGGGTCCAGATAAGAGACACTTGGCTTCCACAGTGAGCAGGTGGTTAAATGAAACAGCTCTGGCATCTGCATGAAAATAACAGTGAAGGTGGATTAGTAAGGCAAATCTTCCCTGACAAACCCTCCCCTTTCCTTTCTTAGCTTCCTTTCCTTCCCCTTCCTTCCCTCACTCCTTAGAGGGCACCATACTTAACTGTAGTCATACAGTAGAGTATTTAGAGCTCAAGCTCAAGGGTTCCATGGCCTGGGCTCAAATTCCAGCTGTGACTCCCAGATGTTGATTTCAAAAGACCATTGCCTACTAAAGGGAACCAGAATTTCTTGGGGGGAAATGGTTGATTTCAGGTACGGGGCATGGAAAGATGCTCTTGGAATGAGTTACTATGCCAGAAAGCAGGGAAGGGCTGAAAGAAACATGAGGACATGGCCAAAGAGTAAGGAATTGCCCTGGGCTCCATTTAGGAAGCCCAGTCTGGGAATATTTGAGCACTAAAAAAGTGGTGGTACTGAGTTATAATATATTGATTTTAAAAAAAGAATCAAGTCCATACAATACTCTAAAGAGGAAGTGAGAGGTGGAAAGAGAAAGCTGTGTTTTCTTTCTTTTTTTTTTTTTTAATTTTTTTAACGATTATTTATTTTTGAGAGGGAGACAGGGCATGAATGGGGGAGCGTCAGAGAGAGGGAGACACAGAATCTGAAACAGGCTCCAGGCTCTGAGCTGTCAGCACAGAGCCCGACGCGGGGCTCGAACTCACGGACCGCGAGATCGTGACCTGAGCCGAAGTCGGCCGCTTAACCGACTGAGCCACCCAGGCGCCCCAAGAAAGCTGTGTTTTCATAAAAGAATGACAGCTGATAAATTTAGAAGAAATGATAGAACTAGAAAAATCTCCATTTGGTAGCCAACAGTGTAATACATTATTCAGATAAGTGTCATTGATGGGTACTGAATGTCATTGAAAAAAACATTTCTGAAGAACAGAAAGTATTTGGAAACATCATCCCACAGATCACTTAAATATTACAAAGGGAAAAAGGTACTTTGGCAATGAGATGTCTACTGGATACTACTTGAACCACAGGATCAAAATTAGCATGTCTAGTATTGGGCCAAACTGATATTAGGTACCAAGTTTGATATAAAATTAAATACATAATATCTATATAAAACTCTTGCCAAAATAAAGAAGTAATCAGCCAGATCCAAAATATAGTGCATTCTCGTAAACAACTGACCTAGATGCTTCAGAAAGGTCAATGTCATTTTTCCAAAGACACATGAAAAGATGCTCAACAGCACTCATCATCAGGGAAATGAAAAGCAAATGAGATATCACCTCACACCTGTCAGAATGGCTAGTATCAAAAATACAAGAAACAAGTGTTAGCAGGATGTGGAGAAAAAGGAACCATTGTGCACTGTTGGTGGGAGTGTAAATTGGTACAGCTACTGTGGAAAACAGTATGGAGCTTCCACAAAACATTAAAAACAGAATACCATATGATCCAGTAATTCTACTACTGGGTATTACCCAAAGGAAAGGAAAACACTAATTCAAAAAGGTATATGCAGCCTTATATTTACTGCAGCACTATTTACAATAGCCAAGATATGGAAGCAACCCAAATGTCCATCAATAGATAAATGGATAAAGATGTGGTACACACACACACACACACACACACACACACCCACCCACACACACACACACACACACTGGAATATTACTCTGACATAAAAAGAATGGGATCTTGCCATTTGCAACAACATGGGTGGACCTAGAAGGTATTAGGTTACGTGAAGTAAGTCAGACAGAGAAAGACAAATACTGTAGGATTTACTTATGTGTGGGATCTAAAAAATCAAAACAAATGAATAAACAAGCAGAAACAGACACCTAAATACAAAGAAAAAACTGATGGTTGTGTCCAAGCTTCCAGTTATGGAATGAATAGGGGATGGAAGGTACAGCATAGGGAATATAGTCAATGATATTGTAATAAGGTTGTATGGTGACAGATGTAGCTATACTTGTGGAGCACAGCATAATGTAATCACTATGTTGTACACCTGAAACTAATGTACCATTGTGTGTCAACTATACTTCAGTAAAAAGTGAAGGTCATGAAAAATTAAGAAAAAAAAAAGCAGGGGCTATTCTAGATTAAAGGAAACTGATACAGAAGACACATGATAACCAAAAACAATGCTTAATCCTTGATTAGAACATAATTTGGGAAAATATCCCAGCTATCTAGGATATATTTTAGCCAATTGTAGATTATGAGACATATTATTGAATCGAAAATACATTTCCTGGGTGTTATAATGGTGCTGTGGTATGTAAGAGGATGTCTAAGAAGGTACATGATGATGTATTTAGGGATGAAATGTTAACAATTGGTGAATCCAGGTGAAGTGTCTAATTATAATATTCTTTCATCTTTTCCATAGGTTTGAATTTTTTTTTAAATAAAAAATTGGAAGGAAAAAATGTTCTAACCTTGGGAAAGCTTTTAAACCTCACCAAGATTATCTCCTTTCCTGTAGTGATAGTAGAAACCTTATAGAATTGCCTTGCTAACTAGTATCACACTTGCTAAGAACATGTAGCAAGGATTTAATAAATATTCATTACATACTTCTCCCCCTTCTTCTGGGTTACTAGAGGAGAATGTAAGTTACTAAGGACAGGGACTGTGTCTTTTTAATCTCTATCCCCCCAATACTTGGCACATGGTGGGGCTCAATAAATGTTTCTTGACTTAAGATATGAAATAAAACTATGAATAAAATTGTATCAAAATTTTGGCTTTAAATGGAGGATGCCACAATAACATTTGAAGAGAATGCACTGTAATAACATACTTGGTATATGACTTGTACCAGCAGATTATTATTCCCCTGTAATAGTTTCTTGTATTCCCCAAATGTCTGGTTGTGCATTTTAAAACTGTAAACAGAGGTTCTCAACTTTGGCATTCATAAGAATTAGCTGAAGGGCTTCTGAAAATACAGGTTCTGGGCCTCACCCCTAGAGTTTCTGACTCAGTGGATCTGGAGTGGGATATGAGAATTTGCATTTCTAACAAGTTCTCAAGTCATGCTGATGCTAATGCTGTTGGTGCAGAGGCTCTCTTTGAGAACCACTGCTGATGAGGAGCTCATGGAGCAGGGGGAGCCCAGAAAACATAAGGGAAATGCCGTAGCTCCCTAGGCAGACTTTTGCAGGAGAAGAACCCCCTTAATCTGCATCAATGGAAGTTTTTAGAAAGTTATCTTAGAGATGAAAGGGGCTGGACCTTGTCATCCCATCAATGCTCCCTGGTGTAAAATGATCTTTCCTCAACATTTAGACAATAACATTACATAGAGGAAGCATGGTTCCTAAGCATCTACAAAATGATTATATATGATATATATATATATATATGCCATGGTAATGATAAATATGATCACCATATATGGTATACTTTCATCATAAATGCATACACACATATTTGTAACTGTATATGTGAAATCTAATGTCTTCCCAGTCTGAGCCTTTATAAAGCAAAATAGGAACTAGAGAGAGAGAGAAAGAGAAAGAGAGAGAGAACCAACCTGACTACTTTGGTATTTCCAAAGCAACAAGAGCATAACCACAATAGTAAATCCCCTGCATTAATATACATTTCAACAGAGAAAGAAAACCAGGGCCAGGGAAGTTAATAAATGATATGGCCCCAATAGTAGCAAGACTGGAACAGAATGCCAGGTGTCTGGGTCTACAACTAGGTCATACTGCCTTGCTACAGTTCCTGGAGGTCGATGGCTTTTTGGCTTCCTTTTCCAGGCCTCCTTCAGTGCATGGAATAGAAATGCTGCCCTACTTACTATTTTTTTTTTCCCCAACCTGCAGAACTTTGAGCAGAGTTTATGGTTAAAATTTACATAATCCAGAAATTCGATTCTTGTTGAAAATGTGATGATGAGAATAATGGGATTTTGATTCAGAATTTTCTAAAGGAATAACCCTTATGAATTATAATACCTATATTTGCTATTCCTCAAAGGAAAGAAAATTACATTTTTGGAGCCTTCCAAGACAATTCTAACCTTAAGTTCTCTTTTCTTCCTTTTTGTGACAATGTCCTTTCTCTTTAAGTTTGGTCACCTGTGCATAGAGAACAGAGGGATGAAGAGTGTCTTTATAATTATAGATACAATCTCTAGAATATCCTTAAGCCTGTTGCTCCTGGTTGTCTTAAGAAGAAAATGCCCTTGGCATCTCTTAAAAGAATCATGTGTGCCAATCTGCCTAGACATCTTATGTTCTTTTTTATGAGTCATAATCTTTATTTTCCAATACATTAGTATTTTCCAAGAAAATCTAATAAAAATAATGGAAAAGTAAATGAGAAATAGGAAAATCATTTCATTTTAAAGCGTGCACTTACCCTGACTGTTTTAATGAAAGGAAATGCCCCTTCCAAATCCCAGGAGTTCCTGAGAATGTGAACTATCCTCTATGGTATGTCTTTGGAATCCAGAGAAGCTGAGAGCTCCCAAGGCTGAGAGACTCATTAACTAGTTATATGGATTAAATATATAGTCCTCTAAACCTTGCCAATACAATTACAACTACAAACTACTTTTTCAGCCCCTTAATATGGCCACTTCACAGTAAGGATAACTGTAAGTAGACCAGCTCGCATGCTAATTTCATTACCTTTAGTGGCTCCCCTTTGTGTATTCTGTAGCAAATATTTATATGACCCTTGGTAAGTGCCAAGCACTGTTCCACACATAAACTCATTTAACTTCCACACATAAACTCATTTAACACTCACAACAGAACAGAGAGGTTAAATAACTTGCCCAGGGTCACCTAGAGTCAGGACTCACACTCATAAAGTCTGGCTTTAGGTCCCATGCTCTTCATTGCTACTCAGTATGAAGGGAAGGTCTGTGGATTTGGTTTTTACTTCTAACCTTGACTTTCACTGAATTCCTCAAGTACCTGCTGCTGCAGTCATATGGATTTACTTATTCTGGCCCACAGCGATCATGACACAGAGTCTAGGACCTATTGCTGCAACTTGAAGGGACAAGTCTTCTTGCTTCCTTGCATATACATCACTCTGTCAAAGTCCTGCTCTTTCTTGAGAGCTCAGATAAAGTCCTATCTTTTCTCTCCAGATTCTTTCCAGATTCTTCAGGCAGCAGTGTTTCACATTTCTTACAGTCCAGAGCATTATTGTTAGGACCACTGTTAACTGCACCTGTTGCAATTGTTTATATTTCTGTCTTCCTGAATAAGTGCAGTAAATAGTGAGATCCTAGGGGACAGGGTCTTTTCTTTTCTACCTCTATAGCCCACTCAGTACCAAATTGAAAGCAAATGTGTATGAATGTTCAGTACATAATTATTTACATTTCTCACGCAGGGTCTCTATGTGCATATAGCTATTTGCTTCTGATTGTGTGTAGTTACTAGTCTGGATATGTGTGCTTTTCACAATGAGGTGGAGATGCAGACGAAATATCAAGTATAGTCTCACATCCAATGTGGAGGCTAAGGAGTGCTCCATAGATCATCATCTTTGTCTCAACATAACTACTGAAACCATGAAAAAATTTAAATAATTCTTGGGAAATCCTATAGTGCTTCCTGGGCACACTAATCATTGGTGCTTTCCTTGGGCTACCTTCTGCAGTTGTGTGTATGTCATGTTTCCCCTTGTGATCTCCTTGGACAGGGCTGAGTCATTTCTTTGTATTGACTATATCTAAAATGACAGGTGCTTTAAAATATAAATATGTGATATTGATGGTAGTGATAATGTCAAGATGGTATCGCCAAACACTGGAACATTGTGTCTGTAAGATTACTTATACTTATGGAATTAATACATACCCTTAGATGGGGACTTAGAGATTATCTTACTCTAACTTATTCTTACCATTATTTCACTGGCAGGGAATCTGATATGTGAAGAGTTAAGGCATTGCCAGTGGTCTGGAGGCTGAGTCGTGATGGAGCTGAGATTCAAACCCAGGCATTTTGCTTCATTGCTCACGGTACTTGTGCTCATCCACATGATAAAATCTGGGCCTTTGGAAGGAAATAAGGGGTTCTTTTTAAAATGCATTTAATTACATAAACTAACTGACACATTCAAGGAACTATGAAATAAAGGTTTTTCGATAGCCCCCGTTGCCGCCCCTGAATTATCTTTCATTCAGCTTGCTACCAAAAATCTTTGGTAAATTCATCAGTCCGTTCCCTGCCTAAGTTGTATATTCTGAACTTTACTGAATCTTACTTCAATAATTTAGAATCTCATAATGCCTTGGGCTCATATCAACAATTCCTGCCCAGCAGTGTAATGGAATTGGTTTAGGATGATGAGCTAAATTTTATCTTACTCTATGGAACACCTTAAGGATTAAAAACAATCATGGTTGTTTGGTCACTATTTAATTATTGTTCCCACACATTGGTAGCAGAGAATTGGGGGGATGGGAGAGGAAGAATAATTTAATTCAAAATTCTAATTAATTGAATTCTGACTAGCTTAAATCTTGGAATTTTTCTATAATTTGTTTATTGAAGAGTAATCCCAGATACAGATGCACGCAAAGTAGAATAAATATATGTGAAATTTGGCAGAAAGAGCAGAGGTTTTGGAGTCCCACAGCCCTGACTTTGCATCTCAGCTCTACACTGTGTGTGAGATGTAGGACTAGTTATTTAACTTTTTTGAATCTCATTTTCTTTCCTGTAAAATGGAGATAGTAAGTATCTCATAGAGGTGTCATGTAGATTAAATAAAATGCTCAATTCATGCTAGGAATTCTATAAATTGTAGTTTCCTTCCCTAAATCCTTCACTTCACAGGGAGTGAAGGATTTACCTTCCCCGTAAAATAGAAGGTAGATTTATAATGTAATGTCACATACTGTAAATAATGGTAAAAGATATAATGTTGATTTTGTATATAACTGATGGCTCAACTAGAATGCTAGATTAAATTGCTTGAAAATTTTTTAAGGGATTAGGAAGACTCAGACATTTTATAGATACGACAAAATGTTAATGGGATATCTTCTTTGGTTCCATTAGTGTTGTCATCTTGACTATAAATGAGGAATCTTGCAGCAGGGGAGATCATGAACAAAGTTGGTAGTTTTTGAGAAGCTGCCCTTGAAGACATGTGTGAGTTGTCTGAAGTTTCAAAGCAATTGGTTATATTTTATATATTCATATATAAACTAATATATTAGTTCATATATAATAATTTTATATGTTACATATAATGTATTATATATTTTATTATAAATATATAAATAAATTAATAATAAAATAAAGAAATAAAAATAACTATGTATAATTATATATTATATATAATATGTTTTATATATAATATATAATGTATTTTATATATAATATATTTATTTTATATATAACATATAATTTTATTTTACGATACATATTTATATTATATATTT
>NW_026057585.1:14333895-14353700 GCF_023721935.1 Panthera uncia
TTATGTTTTATAATAATAAAAATATGTAATATTATATGTAATAATATGTAATATAATAACATGTATAATTTATATGTTTTATATGTAACATATTTTATTATACTTTATATATAATATTTTATATATAATATATTTTATATTTTATTTATATATTTATATAATCATATAATTTATATTTTACATAAATATATATTATATATGATCTATTATTTTATATACTAATATTTATATACTAGTATAATAATATAGCTTATATGCTAATATTTATATACTAATATAATAATTTAATATATATTATTATATTAGTTTATATACTAATAAAATATATAATAATTTATATATTATAAAGCAATATATATATTGTAACATATAATACATAAAATATATATTACAAATATTTATATAAATATATATTTTTTATACATTTTACTAGTATATTTTTACTAATATACTCATAGACAGCTATCCTGTCTTGCTGTGATCCCCCTCCCCCAACTTCTTGAGTTGCTTCTCTCTGGGGAGATATTAAAGGAGCAGAATTCCAGCTTGGGAGAGAAGTGTAGCCCTCAGCAGCAGCCTGCTCTGTCCTGGACCAGCTAAGTGGATTCCTCTTTGGGACAGAGAGAAGTCCGGTTTCTATGACAATCTATGGCCGTTCTGCCAAGACTGCCAGCTAGGGTGCCTGGCAGTGCTAATTGCTATGCAGACATCCGTTCATTAGACTTTGACCTAGAATTACTATCATCTTTCACAAGGTAGGCAATGAATCATTGTTTTTGGCCCTTGCTTTGTCTCCTTCAGCCTAAGTTTGATTTGGATCAGAAATGCAGTCTCTGTAGGTCATTACCCATCTCAGCCAGGAAGGTTCCTGAGGTGTAATTTTGATAAGGTTTTATTTGGAACAGGGTATTAGCTAATAGTCTAAGAGCTCAGAGGGAATTGGTTGTAACCCAGCTCTGCCACTCAGTGGCTCTGAGATCTTGGACAAACTATTTGAGTCCTTTAAGCCAGTTATTTCATCTGTAAAAAGGGGTAACAATATTTTCATCCTCACAGGATTAGGATTGCCATGAGATATGGGCAGGGATGAGGCGGGAAGAGACTCTAATGCCTGTGCTGGCATCTGGAAGGAGAACATGCAACTAAATGACCGGATACCTGGATGGCTGGCACCTGCATCCCAATGCTTGCAGCCAGCCACCATCTAGACCCAATAGTTCTCCATTGGGTTCTCCTCATCCTTAGTAATTCAGTGTATTTCCCTTCCCACGTTTGAGACTACTGAAAAGCTATGAAGAAACCTAGGACAACCAAGTAGCAATGTGAATTCACAAGTTTAGTTACTTCTCTCAGTAACCAATAAATAGGATTCATTTGGTGTTTTTTATATAATTCTCATTTTATACTCTAATCTTACTCTTAGAATTCTGGAGAGAACTACAGATGCTGAGTGCTTTACTTCGGTTAGCCTAAGATAAAATACCCAGGAGGAGGTAAGTTCAGGTGCATCCTACCTAAAGAAGTAAAACCGATGACCAAGAATAAATATTTATTGAGAATCTAATATTTGCTGGATACTCTGGCCATTGAGGCAGTAATATAAAGACTGGAGCTGTGGAACATGACCTTCTATCAAGGTCACATAACAGTTGCAGAGAACTAGGGCGGGTTTGAATCCCAGATCTGTGATGTCACCTCTCTGAGATTAATGTTTGTAATCTGCAAAATTAGGCAAACCCTCTAATGCTAGGCACGGGGTCTGGGACTCCTAGTAAATAATAGCATTTATTTTCCCATCCATGCACCAAAAGTGAACATTGGTATTGGAGTCCATGTATGAAGCCACTGGAAATGAGTGCTGAAGTTCTTCCAGAAAACATTTTAGAATGAGGTGGGAATTCAACAACACTAATTTACCATGGACCACTTTCAGAAGGGTTGTGTGATGGCAGAACAATTTCCAAGTGGGATTTCGCTCATGTGAAAACAACTGCATGTGAACAGAGGAAAAAAAAAGTTTCTGTATTTTGAAAAATGTAGTGGTAATACTTAAATGAAGATTAATTTTTTCCCCTGTGGCTACACTGTGACTTTGAATGAAACCAATTAATTCCCACTGTGTGCAGCTAAACATCATTGTCTCACTGATGCTGGAGCCAACGCTGCCCCAACCATGACTCACTGGGAGCACTTGTTTAAGTGGAAGAATTTTGCCTTTCTGCATTGTTAGCTGTCCCAACCTTTGATTTTTCTCTGTGAACATGGGTCCTAGTCTCTGCTAAACATGGGCATTTTTTCTTGCCACAATACCCAAACTACCTACATGTGAGGTATATTTTTTCTCCAGATGCATTAAAAAAAACCCCACAATTTTTAGTCCTTTCCCTCATCCCCACTTTTTTTCTGCTGTAGCTCTCCGCCTTTCATACAAGGGACCAGAGCCCAGCCCCTATGAGTGCTGGGCAGCCAGCAAAGTCTCAACATGCTGCTGGTGTGGGAGGGGATTCTGTGTGAGCAAGCTGGCTGCCACATCTGGGGGAGGCCCGAGTGATGAAAGATGGCAGCTGAGATGATGGGAGAGGAGTCAGTTTCTGGGAGGCAGGGGAAGGCTCCTCTCTTATTCCCCTCGCCTAGATCCAAATACCATTTGTGTGAATCAGCTGCCACTTGGCCTCAAGGGACTTTGCTGCCAGATGCTCACTCCCCTTCCCCCTTCTTGAAGCGAGAGCCAAATCCCCTCCTGACCTCTCCACCTGCAGTAGATGTCTTCTAGGGCCGCTTGACTGTCGCAGGGCGTTCAGGGTACAGCAGCAGGCTTTTCTCTCGTGCAGAATGTTATAGGGCTTTGAAAGTAACAATGAAGGAGCTGGAGTTACTCTGAGTCACATCAGTGAGCATCTTTGTGGGCACGTTCTCTAACATCGTTGAGCATTTACTGTGTGTGGGCTCTGTGCTAACTCCTAGGTATGCATCATCTCATTTACCTTCACAACAACCCTAGGAGATACCTACTAATATACCTACTATAAAGTCCTTTGGACTTTATAGTGGTGGCAGGAAAGGCAGGGTTTAAACTCCAGGTCCACTGTGCTGTATTACTTCCCTTTATAGAGAAAAAATCTAGAGTGTGAGGTGCAAGGAAATCTTGCTGTTTGTAAGCCTGAACATGTGGGTTGTGGAGGAACCAGAAAAGTCCTGAGGTTGGAATCTCTCCTAGCCACTGGAGGGCAACAGCAGTGATGCAGAAGAGCCCCCCTGACCCACCCAAGGCACCTGCATTTGCCTTAGAACTCTGCCATTCTCTGGGAAAATTGCCAGCGGGGATACCATGTCAGAAATGACAGGAAGGTTCCAGTAGCCCTCAGCGGCTGCTACTTGCTGCAGCAAATACTGCCGCGCGTCCTCTGGTTGCTGTGGGTGGCTGCTCCAGGGTACTCTGCCTCATCCATCTGATATTGTCCTGAATAATTCCAGAATGCCACTTTGGTGAATGGACTCCACCTTATTGCTGCTACCCTTACCTTGGTCTCAGTGGTGACTCAGCTGGTCCATGGTATTGCCCTCCCCACATGCCTGCTGTGGTTTGCCCATAATGCTTCTCAAAACCTGGATTAGCACCCGAGAGAACCTCTGTTAGCACATGTTTGCAGAACTTTCCATTCCACACCCAGTCCTTACCATCTGCCTCCTTCTCCTCTCAAACCATTTTGAAGCAACTCGGAAATTCTAATGAACTTTGCATAAAGCTATAAACTTGGTGTCTTTGTCCCAAAGACTTGACAGTCTTTCCCTTGTGGTTGCCTTTCTGACCATTAAACTAGAATCACAAGATTACAGAGATGCATGGACTACAATGTATGATTTAGGATTGTTTGGTTGCAAGCAAAGAACCTAAACCTGGCTAATGTAACACCATGAATACTCTAGAGAGGGACTGTCTGGAGAGAGAGGGAGAGGGAGTAGGAAGGGAGAGGGAAGGAGAAAACTCCAACCAGTGCTATTTTCTATTATTCTACTAGATACTTAGTTTTCAGAAAGGAGACTGGTCTGTCACATACCCTTGGTAGGACACCTTTGTTGACCATCCACCAAGACCATGTGCTATGGGATATAGGACATGCACTAAAGGAGTCTTTAGATGAAAGGGAGGTGAATGCTGCCCAGGCACAAATGTCCACCAAAGGCAAGTGGAGATACCTTGATCTCTTTCCAAAGCATTTCTAAACGTTACTGTGAAAACTTTCCCTAGCTTTAGTTTCTTCGTAACCTAGGGTTCAACTTTTTGGTAGTAAAAATAAACAAATTGCTCTAAGAATAAAACTTGCTAGTGAATTATGGCTTTAACTCAAAATTTAATATTTGACCATTTCAAGATTGCTGGTGGCATTTATGAGCATAACTGAATAGGGACATGTCAGAACCTGTGTGCTCCAGGGCTGCCTGCATAAGTTTTTTGTATCCTGTTAGTTTAGACAGCTTGAAGATGCTTAGACAGACATGCTTGATGTTGAATTTCTCCATCTATCATGAGTGCCCACGCACATGCTCGCTGTTTGCATTAGTAATTTTGCCTTGGGCAAGTATGGCCTTATGCTAAAAGAAAAAAAAAACAAAAACAAAAAAAAAACCCCCAACCTATTAGAGGACTGCCCTTCCTGGAGTCTCTCCCAGGATCTTGGCTGTGGGCCTCTCCAGCTCTGTTATCAATTCCCCTATGTTCCCGAGTTAGTTAACAAAGGTCTTTTTAACAGTTGGTTTGTTCAGCTTTCTTCCTCTAAGAAGCCAGGCGTAGTGAGGTCTTACAGTCTGCAGTTTGCCGGCTCCTCTGAAAGGGCTGTGGAAACTCGTTCTAACACAATTCATTAGAAAATGAAATTAAGCATAAATCTTGAATTCTATTAAGAAGTCTCATTAGCAAGATGTCAAAAGAATCTCATTCTAAGGTGGTTTTACCTGTCAGGCATGGGCTTTGAGGACAACCTTCTTGTGAGTCTTCAGATTCCTCTGCAGACCTTTTTACAGTCTGGCCCTGTCTTCTGCCCTCATTTCTAACCACTAGCTTCACACAATCCTTTCTGCTCACTTCATACACACAGTATTTCTGTCCCTCCACAAAACTTACTGGTCTCTGACCTTCTTGTACATCCTTAGGCCTCTGAGTTTTTGTATATGCTGTTTTATTCTTTTTTATTTTTATTTTTATTTATTTGAGAGAGAGAGAGAGAGAGAGAGAATCTTAAGAACTCAATCCCAGGACTCTGGGATCATGACCTGAACTAAAATCAAGAGTTGGACACTCAATCAACTGAGCCACCCAGGCACCCCACTGTTTTATTCCTTTAATGCCCACCCATCTGCTTTCCCACTAAGTGCACACCTTCCTCTCTTCCCACCTCTTCACCCATCACTCCACCCCCAACCCCATCCATCACCCACCTCTGCCCCAGCAGCTGCTTCCTCCCTTCTTCTGTGCCTCTGTACCAATCTGAATCTACCTCTACCCTGACACTCCTTTGTTCATAATCATGCTTTTGGGCTGTCTCCTCCACTAGACAATGAGCCTGGGCACATGGCACATGTTCAGTAACTCCGAATGCTCACAGTGGGAAAGCATTTAGGCAAAATACAGTCAACATAAATTAGTAGAAGTCATGAATGGTCCAAAGTGATTGTCAGAACCCAAAGCTAGTGACAACAGTATTTGAAATGAGATGTCTTGACTCAGGAGCTTGATGTGTCCTGTATTTTTTTTGCCTTTGGTAATAAGTAGTATTTATTAAGAGCTCTTTTGCAGGAGCTGTGTTTGGAGGCTGAGAAACAAATGGAAACAAGTCCCAGCCGTCGGTGCTATAAAACTCATGTCCGTGATGGCCACAATCAAAATGTACTATTAAAGAAAGTGAACAACATATTGTGCTTCCCACTTTGCTGCTGGAGCTAACCCTTCACTCTGTGGTTTACGACTCTGCTCTAGGAAAGGAAAGAGCATCCCTAAAAACTTGTTAGAGATAGCCGGTTTCGTGAGAATGCAGATGGTTTTTTATCTTCGATTTAAATCTTGGAAACTGCTTCTTGAAGTTTTTTGGAAAACCTTAGCTTCAGCTGGCAAAAGTTTTAGTACCCTAAAGGGAGAAGAGGAAGAGCGAGGTTTGGATTTAATGCAGCACAAAGGAATTCAGAGTCCTCTTTATCTCTGATTCTGACATTTCTGCGTGTAACTTACATGGCATCCTCACTTTAAAATGTAATCACTTTAAAAGCACTAAACCATCCCATTTTAAAATAATCACAGAATTATTATAGTCACAAAGTAAAAAAGCATTCATACTTTCTTTATTCAAAGGCAGATTTTTGTATAGGTGGCATGTCTATGTCCCTCATTAGGTCAGATAATACCAGTTCAACCTTCTCCCTCCTGCAGCCCACTGTTTCATGGTCTTTGAGGTCCAAGATTTCCTTAGGATGCTTGAAAGTTCCAGAGAGCTTATTTCCTCTTGACCTATTCTAAGTCAATCTAATATATCCCTAAGTCAACTAGGGTCAAACTCTTTCATGGGTTTCCATTTGGGTGCAAAAAAATTCCCATTTCCAGCAAGTATTTTGTGAGTAACAGAAGGTTTTGTGATATATCACCTAATCCCATTGGCTCTGCCCTAAGACTTTTAATCATTCTCCCTCTGTTAGTTCTTTTCTCCCCAAACTTTGTCCTTTAGGGTGTTGGCTTCTACTTCAAATGGACTTATCAAGAAATCTTCTCGAAAAAAAGTGGGGCTTGCCTCAGTACTGCCCAGAAGAGGCACTTGCCTTAGGCCCTGTGCTTAACAGGCCCATCCTGGCCCTTCTGTGGCTGCATTCCACATGAAGGGCAGGAAGTCATAGAGCCAGGGGATGTGTCACTGGGGAATCTGCATCCCCTTCTTTTACACTGTGCTTCAGGTACCGAGGATCCCCAACTACCCTGCCAGAACTCCCTCTGGCTTGCTTCCAAAGGCCTGCACGGGCTCTTTGGCTCACGTCTTTTGTCTTCTCGAGGGCTGATGTGCTGCTGATATGCTCATTCCTAGGACTGGTGGATGGTCAGGGGTCAGCTGTGTGGGCAGACTTGTGGACAGAACTGAGATATCCATGTGAGTAAGGCCTCTGTGGAATGGCACAGAGCCAGGGGTGTGAGAAGAAGTGGGCCATAGGCTATGGGTCATGAACAGGGGCCAGGCCAGATCTCCTGGGCCTTCACATTTTGTTGAGAAACTCCAAATTGTCTGAGAGTTCTTAATTCTAACCTGGACTCCCAGATCATCAACAAAGTGCATTTATCAAGGTAGACGTGTAGAGTATATTTTATTCAACTGCTTGTTAGTCTGATTTATAACTTTTAAATATTTAGATATATGATGTGTGGCTTCTATTTGTACTTTTGCCCCAGGCTGGCCTGCTGTACTTAAAATATATTTTCCTTCTAGATGTTCAGACTATAACGGTTTTTTCCCATCTCATGATATGTGGGTTTGCTTAAAGGAGGATACCCCCAGATTTAAAAGCCAGATGGAGTATTTATAAATAACCAGAGAATCTTGATGCTGCTAAGCTAATTGTGTTTCTAAACAACTTATTGAGACCTTCACATATAAGATACATTAAAAATACAAAATGCAACTACTGGTATATATCCTATTAAATGAATCAAGAGAGTTTATGAAATGAATAATTATATAAATTATTTATAGGTTATATAAATCTGAGAAAACTTTAATAGAGTGCTAAATGAAAAAAATAAGTTATACAATAGGGTATAGAACAAAGTGGCACTTTTATTTTTAAAAAATGTGGCCCCTGGGTGGTTCATTCGGTTAAATGTCCAACTTTGGATCAGGTCATGATTTCGCAGCTCATGAGTTCGAGCCCTGCATCAGGCTCTGTGCTGACAGCTTGGAGCCTGGGGCCTGCTTCAGATTCTGTGTTTCCCCTTCTCTTTATGCGCCTCCCCTGCTGTCTTTCTCTCTCTCTCAAAAATAAACATTAAAAAAATATTTACCACACACACAAAAAGGAAAGAGTACATACCTAAATGGAATAGAAGGTCTTTGGATGGAATTCTTGGTTATTTTATATTTTGTATCTTTTGAACTCTTCTGCACTGATCATGTATTACTTTTGTAAAATAAAATTAAAATAACAGTACAGGAAGAAAATGCTTGAAAGCCAAGGTAGTAAAAGACATTGTTGGATTTCTTTCCCCTGTTGATTATATAACAATAAAATGGTTATATTTTGTTCTATGTTCCACTCAAGGAAAATTTTTTTTTTACAGGGTCAGATCTGTAGGGCCTGGGAGGTTTCTGCTGAGTTTATACAGTGTATGTTTAATTTAATTTCAATTTTACAGAGGGTCAAAGGATCAAGTCAACACACATTGATGCAATAAAGGAAGCTTTTCACTTTATCTGGACCTCCTGTGTTGAGATGTTTTCTGGCTTCTTTTAAATATAAAGAAGTTAGTGGACTCAGAATTTCACATATGATAAAAGAACATCAAGGTTTCCATTGCATTTTATTTATTTTGTGGTCATTAAACAAAATGGTGGGACCTACTCAGATTGGCATGTGTTTTTGTAACTGTTACACAGATTTTCCTGAAACTTGAACAAAGGTTATAAATATTTGATTTACTGAGACAGCACTATAGTTCACAGACCTACTAGCCTTTGCATGAGTGGTTATCATAAACAGATTATTCATCAGCTTTCTGTTGTTCTTGTTAAGACAATTAAAATACTTAGATTAAAAGACATTTTTTTTACTAATTATCTCTGTCAACTCCTAATAGAGCTCACGTGATTTTATAAATTGGTGACCTCTTCAGCCATTGCATTTTATTGGCTAAAGAATGTTGTACAACTTGGATTTTTTATGAACATAAAAGCTTTGGTTCCAAACAATACTTAAAAAATTGTCAAGCCAGATGCTCCCCTATTAGAGAGACCCTTCCTTAATCTGCCTGACACATAGGAGAGCCAATTAACTAGTTAATTAGTTGATTTATTAATGTTGACGATTCAAAAAAAGATTTCTCAACTTCACCTTCTTGAATACTGCAGTATTTCAAACTCTCATTATTTTCTTTTGAAGTAACAAGCTCTTAGTGAATATATTTTATGTTCCTATTACTATGCAAGGCTGGAGCAGTTAGGAAAACTGGAAACAAAAGGCAGCAGAACAAATTGGGGTGATGGCATGTGTCATGGGCTGCTCTTGGGTTTTGGCATCAGACAGACAGCGGTTTGAATTCTGGTTCTGCTACTTATTGGCTCGATTGTGTGACTATGGGCAGTTTATTTAGTTGTCAAAAGCTCTACTGAAAAGCTTAATAAAATCCACCTTTCAGACTAGGAGTGAACATAGTGCATGTGAGTATTGGTGGAGGTAAAGCCAGTGGAGAGGAACAGAATGAGAAACAGCACAAAAGCAGTCATGGGAAGGGAAACGAAGGAGGAAAGATTAGGAAAGATTCGGTAGTTGAAAATGAACAGCAAACTATTCCCAGTGGGGTTTCAAAGGCTCTTTGTATTCTAAAGATCTTTATTTAAATAACCTTTAACTTTCCTTTTGGGGGGATGACTAGTCCTTGTTCTTTTGACTAGTTTTTCCTAACTAGTGTTTCCTCACAACCTCCATTTTCAACCCCTTAATCGTCATGGCTTTCCTCCCGTAGTTTCATACGTCTCTCTCTGGGTGTGGATACTGGGAGTTTGAACAGTCCTCAATGCCCATAAAGAGAGTGGAAATAAGAATGACATCACTCTTGCTCTCCCCTTCTCTGTAATTAGTCAAGAGAAAGAGAAGTGAGCAGCAGAGGACAGTTTAAATATATGTTCCTAGGGGTGCCTGGGTAGGCTCAGTCAAAGGCTAAGTGTCTGACTGTTGGTTTCAGCTCAGGTCATGATCTCATGGTTCGGGAATTTGAGCCCCGTGTCAGGCTCTGCGCTGCAGTGAGGAGCCTACTTGGGATTCTCTCTCTCTCTCTCTCTCTCTCTCTCTGCACCTGCCCTCTCTCAAAATAAATGAACTTTAAATATATGTGTCTAAGTATATGTTACTGACCAAGTACGCTGCAAAGAGCCGGTGTAGTAGTGATTGCTAACACTTTTAGAGTACCTCCCGTGTGCCAGGCACTGGTCTAGGTATTTTATACATACTAATTTAGTAACCTCACAGCAACTCAATCCAGTATATACTAATTTATCCCCACTCCACAGACCGAAGTACAGAGAGGTTATATAATGTATCCAAAGATACAGAACTAGCAAGTGACAGACATGGGAGTTGAACGTTCACAATCTGACTTCAGCAAAGGCACTTGTAACCACTGGGCTATTTGACCTCACACTAGTTAAAGACACTAGGTCTTGAGTACTTGAATAAATAATTTGGCAAAGCTGGGGGTGGAAGTGGGAATGGAGTAGTTTCATGGGGGTGACATGAGCTGATGATCTCTATTGCATTGGAGAAGTGAAAAATAAGATTGGATTGACAATTTGGAGACAAATTATTTCTCAAAATGTGTGACATTATAGTCTTTTATGAAGAGTCTCAAATAGGATAGGTTATAAGGAACTCCTGGAGATTCAGGGCTAGGAAACATGATGAGAAGTTGATCCCGTGGGAGAATGAATTAATAAGGTTACAGATCACACCTGAAAGGATAAGGTCCAGGTAAGACGAAAAAACAAAACCAACAATCCAAAAATGCTTGATGATAATTAAGATGAACACAATGCAGTCAAATCTTTCATGGTTTTGAATCTGATGGACTGGGAGAGAGTGTGGGTGCCTTTAGAATCAGAATTTTGAGTTGGAAGAGACTTTAGAAAAAAATCTAGTCCAACTCACTTAACCAGTTAGTCAAGAAAAACCAAAGCCCAAGAGATTGCCCTAGGGCACAAGGGCAGATGTGGGGAATTAGGGGTAGAACCCTGGTTTTCTGCCAGTGGTTCAGTGTGTTACCCAGACACTGAGCTTCTATAGCTTAGCAGATGCTCTCTAGAACTTAAAACATGGCTGCAAGTGGATGCGTGTGGATGGGCGGGCTGTGTGTGAAGCCCATGACGCATTTAGGACCGTACTTGCTACAGTCATGACCAGCAGTTTGACTGAAGTGGGAAATTGATAAGAGGAGCCATTTTAGGGAAAACTTACCATATATGTATGTATGTGTGTGCACGTGTGTGTGTGTGTGTGTGTGTGTATTTTTTTTAACCAGGTCATTTTTTGATGGGAGAGGAAGGAATAGATTGTGGATAATGACTTTGCACTTCATAGTTTCTTTGAATGTAGAAAAGAAATGTCAACTGTGTTATAGTTTGTTCTCAAAAGTAAGCAGATTTGGATGAGTATTGACTGAAACTAGTTTATTTTTAAGGGAGAATGTTTTTCTTTTCATTTTGGAGACTAGGAACTTTAGATGTTTTGCATGAAATTTTACTAAGCATTGATGAGACAATTATTCACTTAGAGACTCTACAAAATTCACTTTTACTTGAAGAGGATGTTAATGAATGATTTTCTATATTTCCTGATAATTCTGTATAATCCTCTGTTGAATTTCAAATACATTTTATCTTCTAAGATAATTAGGTAGAGTCAGAGGACAGTAATGTGTAATCTTGGTTCTACAAGATTAATTTATTACTTTTCTTCTTCATGGAAGCCTCAGGGTTTAAAACACTTCATAATTGAATATTTATTCCTTATTTAATTGAAGTTACAAGTTCTTTGTCTGAAATAAATCAAGATAAAGTATTCCATGTTGACATGAAAGTATCCTTTTGGCATGTGTTGGTGGGAACTTGGGCACTGGTTTTTCTTTATGGGAAAAAAACCTTTTTATCTTGGGCTGTGAACTTTATAAGTTCTAATGTAAAACATGTTATTGATGGGAGCCTAACTGGTGTAAAGCCACAAGAACAGCAAAATTGATTTTATGTGTTTTTTTTTTTAATACTACGTGGCAATGAGAAAGAATGAAATATGGCCTTTTGTAGCAACGTGGATGGAACTGGAGAGTGTGATGCTAAGTGAAATAAGCCATACAGAGAAAGACAGATACCATATGATTTTATGTTTTAAACGGTTACTTTTCTTGACCACAAGATCTCTCCTGTCCACACTACAATTAAATCTATCATTTGCTTTCCTCCTCTTATATTTGATAATATCCCTTTCTTGTTAAAAGGAATTGTTAATAGCAGAGAATTTGCTTCCTCATCATACAAAATTTATGAAAGATAAGAGAAAAAGAAAACAACAGATGAGATAAGATAGTAACAATTGCCATATACATTTTTAATAAAAAATTTAAGCTTCTTAACTTCTTCAAAAATTAAAAAAAGAACAAAACTTGAAGTCTAAAACAACATATATTTCCCATATTAAACCTAAGATCTGTGGGCAATCCTTTTCCCTTCGGAGCCTTTGAAGCAAACCACTTACTTCTCATGGGTGCTTCTTGAAAGGAAATATTGTTCCTTTTGAAACCATTCATTTGAGAATGATTGGACTTGGATTTTAGCCCTATTGTTTTTTCAGCATAAAATAATGTGTTTTTTTTTTCAGTAATATTTTTTAGGATTTTTATTCATCATTTATTAATTAGAAACACTCTATGATTTTTTAATCAGTGTTGGTTAGAAGAAAGGAAAATATATCTAGATAGCTTAAGCAGGGAATCTTCCTTAAGTGAGTGGCAAAAATATTAGCTCATTCATGATTAGGAAAAATAGGAAAAAATATAAATGCTTGTTCCTAAAATTATAAGATTCAAAAATGCATCCTTACTAAAATGAAACATTCTTTTTTTTAAAGGATTAGCAGGGTGGGTAGGCATCCTAAGTACTGTGCTTTTTTTTTTGGCAATAGTTATTTTCCTGACTAAACAGATTCCAATTGATTAAAAGTGACAATACTTCTTTGGTTTTTTTTTTAAAAGAGCCTATGGGGACCTGGGTGGCTCAGTTGGTTGAGCATCCAACTTTGGCCCAGGTCATGATCTCCGGGTTTGTGAGTTCGAGCCCCATATGGGGCTCTGTGCTGTCAGTAAAGAGCCCACTTTGGATTCTCTGTCCCCCTCACTCTCTGCCCCTCCCCCTCTTGCTCTCTCTCTCTCTTTCACTCTCTCTCTCTGTCTCCCCAAAATAAATAAACCTTAAAAAAAAAAGCCTATGGAATGGTTTGCTGTAGATTTTAATACATGGGTGGGAAAGTGGGGATGATGCCAGAGAGCCCTGCTAAAGTAGAGACGAGTTCTCTGAGTCCCTGCAACCTATATATTAGAAGAAATAAACAAATAAACTCTGTGTTGTTTGTAGCCAGAAACTTTGATTTTAAATTCTCTCCTATGGGCTCAGAATACGACAAGGGTTTGCTGGTGGGTGTTACTCTCCCTAGTAGTGCTCCACTGAGGTCTCAGAGACTATTTGTTCTAGTAGGTGACAGCATGAGACAACCATAGACGTCATGGGACCATAGGGGTGGGAGGGTGAAGGGTAGGGGGTTAATCGGGGGAAGGAGGAGGGAGAGAAGCACCAAGGTGTGGTAACAATGAGGGGTCAGGGGGTAGTTGGTATCATTGGTATTAACAGAAGAGAGGATGCTCAGGGGACTGGGGATGCGATGCTACTGACCCTATAGCAGTGTAACTACATGCAGATGCTTTAGAAATCATTAGATATAATGTTATTTCTAGCAGGTAGAGGGGAAGTAGGGCTTTGAGAGGGGACACAGAGTTTAAATGTGCACATGGCCAAAAAGGCAATAGTGAGAATAGCAAATACAATTTGTACAGTTAAGAATAGCATACTTCATTTTGGATGCACACTTTTATAAATCATTATAAAGTCCATCAAGGTAAAGATTTTTGTCTGTCTTATTTGTCGCTGAATCTCTAGCATTAGAAAAAAATGGATGATCAATAAATATTTGTTTAATAAATGAGTTAATTATCAAAGACCAATTTGGAACCTTAGAAGGGGAACAAACGGACTCAGATAAGGAAAGTAAATCCCTAAAGTGGAATTGAGACCAGCCTCTAGATACTCCCATTGTAGATTTCATAATCCCTGGGGAAGGAGGGATTACAGTTCCATAAAACCACACCTGTAGAAGACATATGGAATGGGCCTCAATGAATATTTTATGAAGCATGTATAGTCTGCTGTTGCTTCAATAATTTTTCACTAGTGTTTTTTCCCTCTACAGTCCAAATTAAAAAAAAAAAAACTTTTACGTTTTATTTTATTTTTGAGAGAGAGAGAGAGAGACTGAGTGCAAGCAGGGGAGGGGCAGAGAGAGCGGCAGACACAACCCAAAGTAGGCTCCAGGCTCTGAGTTGTCAGCACAGAGCCCCACGTGGGGCTCGAACCCACAAACGCGAGATCATGACCTGAGCTGAAGTGGGATGCTCAACCCACTGAGCCACCCAGGCACCCCTACCATCCAAATTTAATAAGACATTTTTATGCTCTGTAAATCAGATATTGAATCAGGATTGGCCCTAACTGACTAACTGGAAGGCACTTAGAAGTGCTGTAGCAGGGGTTCTACCCCTCACTCGGGGGCAGTGTTATAAAGGGCATCTTGGGGCGCCTGGGTGGCTTGGTCGGTTAAGCGTCCGACTTCGGCTCAGGTCACGATCTCGCAGTCGGTGGGTTCGAGCCCCGCGTCGGGCTCTGTGCTGACAGCTCAGAGCCTGGAGCCTGTTTCAGATTCTGTGTCTCCCTCTCTCTGTGGCCCTCCCCCGTTCATGCTCTGTCTCTCTCTGTCTCAAAAATAAATAAACGTTAAAAAAAAAATTTTTTTTTTAAATAAATAAATAAAGGGCATCTTCACAGGGACTAATGTCCAACCGGTCTTCTGGTGGGCACCGCCGTGGATTCAGGTAATACAGAGTGGCAGCTCCACTGGATTGTCCAACCTCGTAATTTCTGTTATTAGTTTCCAAAGAGTCTTTCCCTTGATCCTGTATCTACTGCTTTCTCAACTGTTCCCTATGCTCTCGGCCCCTGCTTCCTACCCTAATTCTCCTCCAACGCAAATTTAAAATCTTCCGCTGTCTCCAGTAAAACTCATTTTGGTATTCCTCAGTTCTTCTAACTCCCCAGTTACAAAGCCTCAGAGCATTTTTAACTTATTCCTGCCTGTTGTCTCCACCAAGTCCAGTTGATTCTATAAAATGCTCCATAGTTGTTTCTCAGTCTGGGTCTTTTTTGTCTTCTGCTTGTTCAGTGCAGTAACTTCTTATCTGGACACCCGGCCTCCTAAAACTATCATTTTCAGGCATACCGAGGTCACAGTTTCCATCCCAAGTTCCTGCTTTGAATCACATTTCTCTCTTCAAAAATTCCTGGTGGCTTCCTGGTATCCCTATTCTATCTTGCCTTTGAGAACCTCCATGATGTGGCCCTGCTAACAATCCAATGTGGCTTCCTGATACCATCCCTCTGGACCAGCCAGCCTGCTTCTCATTCCCTGTTCCTCCAAAAAGCTTTGTTTGTTCTGAATTTCTTTTTTGCTCATGTGATTCTTCACTTGGAGAGCCCTTCCTTGCTACAAAATCTTACCTCTTGTGTAAAGACTCTTTAAATGGTTTCATGTTTCTTTGTTCTCCTATTTCCAATAATGTGTTTATTATCTGTATAATTCATTTCGGTCATTGCTCACAGGTCATTTCGCAATATGATTTAATTACTACATGTTCCTATTTCATCATTTCCATTATACATTATTCACTTCTTTATACATGTTCTAGTCCTCAGTCTGGTGCTATATAAACGTAAAGAAACTCAATAAACACTTGTGTACTTGATGAATACCGCTGTGGTTTAATGGAAAGAAACTTCTGTTTTCAGAATGGAATGGAATGGAATGGAATGGAATGGAATGGAAAGAAACTTCTGATTTCAGATTTGCTTCTGATCTCTGCTGCTCCATAGCCATGTAATACGGGAGAGTCACACAACTCTACTGATTCTCAAATTTTATTATTTTCAGAGAAGCATCTGGATGTTTCATCCAAGGGACCTAGAAATTACAGTATCACAGGGCAGAGTCTAAAAAATTGAAGAGATACTCACCCCTTTGGGTGATAACTGTTGAAACTTGGTGATGGGTACAGGATGTGTAGTGACTATCCCTTCCACTTTGGTATAGGTTCAAAATTTTTCATAATAAAAGGCAATCATCATCATCCTGGAGCAGCAGTGAAAAATGCAGAAATTCTGATTTAACAGATTCCTAGATATCCCTCATAAATTCTGATTTTGGGGATTGAAGTCATGCTGTTATAAACATTGCTCTAGCTCTCTGAACCTTTTTTTTTTCTAACCTGTAATATGTCTACTCCGCAGGTCTACTGTGAGTAAAATAAGCTGTGTAAGAACAGGAAGTTCAGTTCCTGGCTCACAATCTGAAGCCCAGTATATGTTTAAAATAACATTATCCTGGACCCGTTAGGAAGGACTTCTGCTTTCATAAATGGCCAATGACCATTTATAACCCAGAAGATTAATTTAGACAACCAAGGCCAAGAATGAAAAAGAATGAAAGAAGTGAAAGAATTTGATTAAGAGTAGTCTGACATGTCCTCTCTTTCTCATGCTCTGCTAAGTGATTTGACCCCTTCTCGGAATGACCTGCAACCAGACTTAATTTGAAGAGCTCAGAGATAACAAATTGCCAATAACCAGGGCATTTCATGGCTGGTCTCACTAGACTGGTGACTAAGCTAATTTTCAACAGCTGGAAGGACTTACCTCTCACACATAAATCATGTATAGTTCAGACATTATGGAGAAAATCATTCTGAAAAACAAACAGACTATACACCTTCTGTAAGTGGAGTGTGATTTAGGATTATTGAGGAAGAATTCTGAGACTTTTATTGAACATATTTTTGTTTTAGGTCACATTTTTATTTGCTCATAGTAATCACTTATTGATAACTAAATAGATAGCATTTAACACGATGGTTGTACTAGATACTTTATCTTCTTCAGCACTTTTGGAATGAATTTGTTTTAAAATCAAATGGATCACACCATTCCTGAGTTATATTTGTCCCCTGTCTCCAGTCACCACTACCCCCTCTACACCCACACTTTACCCCTTCTAGACTGCTTCTTACACTCTACTCAAAACTTTTAGAGAAAACTGTTTCAAGAAGGTGAAGTCTAGGCAACAGAAAGTTAAATATGCACAAGAATGCTGTAAGTAATATGAAAGCTTTTTGTAGCTAAAGACTAAAGGTAGCATGTCTACAGTGATAGGTCAGAGACTGCTCATTCATTTGTTCATTCATCAGTATTTAGTGAGCTCTTGGGAATTCCCAGATGAACTAGACACTGTTTCCTTAAGGATTCTTCTTAAGACCAATAAAAATAACTATCAGACGAAGTAGAAATTATACTGGTGGGGGTGGTTTGAGGATGGGGTTGTCCCTCATTACCAGGGAAGGCCTTTCTGAGGAGGTGGCCCTTTACCTGGGCTTGCAGGAATCTAGTGTGGGCAAAGGGATGTGCCGGAACCCTCCTATGTGGGCAAAGGGATGTGCCGGAACCCTCCTACCCATTCATCATATGCATTGGCTACAGACCTGGCTTAGTTTAGAGCCACGTTTTGTGGCCATGGAGCACAGCAGGGCTTGCATGGCTGATGTAGGATCTGAGTACACTGGCAACATTTATTTAACAGCTGCTCTCATTTGCCACAGTGTGTAACTGGAATGAGATGGCAATTTGGTTTTTAATCCTGTTGCAAAATGACCATTGCTTAGCTCATTCCTGAAAGATCCTTTGAAAAGTGAAATTCAAGGCTTGGATTTTCTCCAGTTTATCTGCAGAGTATGAGAACATTGTGGAGAACTTTTGTGTAGAAAACCTGGAGGGAAAGACAGATCAAAAGTAGAGAATATTTTTAAACCTGTATCTCGTTTGGATCAGTTTCCCCAAATAGCAAAGTATTACCTATACCTTTAAATGCAAAAAAGGGTAGTTAAAGCTGACTCCCCAAATGATTAGATTTTATTTAAAAGCTACATGAGAATTTCCTCACTGATACTAGTTTCTGGCTCTTTAGAGATGCAAAAAACTTTTTAATCTATAATGGAATTATAACTATTGAGACATAATTATAAGACATTATTAAAGAACAGTTAAGCTTTTAATCTCTGAATGTGAGAGATGTAATAAGTATGAGAAAAGCAATTATTAGGCAGAGATCTGATACAGAATGTCCAAATCGAATGTGGTTGCAAAGCAAAGACCTTCCTGATGATCCTCATTCCAGTGCCAGAGAACCACTGGTTTTGGGTCAGCAGTATCTGCCCCTTTTTCACCTCAACTAAAAATTAAACTGGTAGCTTCCACAGAGGTGTGGGGCCACAGTTTCTACCATCTACATGCACATCACAGCAAGCAGCTGTAAAGAGAGATTTCAGCCAGCAGCCACATCCTCCCCGGCACTTTCAAATAAGGGACAGATCAAAATGAAAGGCACTGATAGACAGCCAGCAGCCAAATCTCATTCGCTTTGATTCAAGTAACTCAGTTCACCATCAATGTGATGGAAACAGGCTGGGAGATCACAGCCCTTGTGCTCATATTGATCACCTGTCTTCGCTAGCAGCCTATGGCAGCTCCTCTCCCATTGTTTGGTGAGAAAACTGAACCACTTAGCAGAGACGCAGGGCAGTGTGGGAGATTCATGCGGATACTTGGGGTGGGGGGCGGGAGGGGGTTCACTGTGAATTACCTTGGTTAGTTAGGATGTTCAATATTTTGGAGTTTCTAATTAATGCTTTCAGCTCTTTTTGCTTTATTAAGTTGCATCAGTGTTAACTCTTTTGGGGCCTGGGGACACCCCAGAAGTTATTTCTGTCCTGGGCACTTGCAGTGATTAAGAAGAGGGAGGGAAGGGGCCACAAATGTGGAGATACCAGGATTCCAGAAGAGAATAGACTTCATTTAGCTGGCTGCTCTTCTGGGCCTGGGGCAGACCTCAAGAGAAAGGTATTCTGTGTTCTGCCTATCTAGCAATCCTTCCAGTTCTGTACCTGTTTGTTATTTTACTAACTACTAACTGTCATAAGCAGTTAACATTAAATATAAAAACACCACCACTGCATAGAAACATCCTGGATCTTTGTGCCATCTTTCATATCCTTGTCTTACAACGGTAACTAAATTTTCACAGAGATTTAGTAGGGGATCCCGTTTTACTTTTACTCTGTAATTCCACATGAACTTTAGAAGAGAGTTTGGCACTTAGGAAGTGCTAAACATTTGTTAAATGAGGAAGTAAATCAGATTTGATATATTGGCAGATGTTTTTGGTAATGGACCATAGTTTTTCGTTTATTTTTTATTTTTTAAGTTTACATCAAATTAACATATAGTGCAACAATGATTTCAGGAGTAGATGCCCTAATGACCCTTACCCATTTAGCCCATCCCCCCTCCCACAATCCCTCCAGTAACCCTGTTTGTTCTCCATATTTGAGTCTCTTATGTTTTGTCCCCTCCCCGTTTTTATATTATTTTTGTTTCCCTTCCCTTATGTTCATCTGTTTTGTCTTTTAAAGTTCTCATGAGTGAAGTCATATAATATTTGTCTTTCTCTGACTAATTTCGCTTAGCATAATATCCTCCAGTTCCATCCATGTAGTTGCAAATGGCAAGATTTCATTCTTTTTGATTGCCAAGTAATACTCCATTGTGTGTGTGTATATATATATATATATATATATATATATATATATA